>NW_027211702.1:4972500-5032500 GCF_022749685.1 Semicossyphus pulcher
TCACATGACTGTCAACGCCAGAGCGACACCAACCCTCCTGTGCAGCACAGGGATCACCTCGCGGTGGAGCGTAGATTTATGTGACCACTGACGCTAAGGTGTAAGTAAATTAGGGAAACGCCGACACAAACATGCCAGAGTCAGTCGTGCATTAACCTGGACACAATAACAGCACTTATATCAACCTTTGTCACAAGAAGGGTGACAACAAAGCAACATCTAATGAGGCTGCAGGGACACTAAACCTGTGTTGTCTCTTACGTCCATCAGTTTACATCACGCATGCATGCATGTGCTGCTAATCGGCTTAAGAAAAAGGAACAAATGCCACCTGCATTTTTTTGATATTTGTAAACCTGGTCCCTATTTTTTTTTTGAGGAGTCTTAGGTCCCGATCAGAAAGAACGCGTTTTGCAGGCTGTAAAACGCGAGACGCTACGCACTGCCTTTTTTGTTGAAGCCTACGTTTTTTGTTTCTACTGTTGTTAAGGCAACCGGGTAACCTAACTGTTATATTGTAAACTGAAAGAAGGCCCGCCTCTCCATTCATCCGATTGGACAATGAGAAAAAACATTGGCCATGACGTCGGGCGCTTTTCTGCTTTGATTTAAAGTTTTTTCAACTCGAGGCGCTCAGAGCGTTTCCTGAAAAATGTGAGGCGCACTGACCGGAAAAACACGAGGCGCTCTGCAACGCATAAGCAGCACGCAAAAAGCTTCTCATTGAAAACAATGACAAAAAAGCCCCCAGCAACGTATGCAAACTCACCATACCTCATGAAGACTGAATGGGCATATTTACTCATGGCACCTAGTTAAGGTTAGGGAAGTTCCATCTATCCTTATCTTGTTCAGGGTCGCGGGGCTGGAGCCTATCCCAGCTATCATTGGGCGAGAGGCGGGGTTCATCCTGGACTGATCGTCTCAATCACATAGAGACAGACAACCTTTCACACTTACTGTCACCAGTGAACCTAACAAGCATGTCTTTGGACTGTGGGAGGAAGTACCCTGAGAGAACCCACGCATGCACAGGGAGAACATGCAATGCCCCCTACATCCGACGCCAGACTAAGCTGTGAGGCAACCACCGTGTAGCCCGAGGGAAGGATCGTGGTCTTAAATATGGGAGAAGTCAAAAGGTCAGGGCTTTTCACTTTTCAACATGTTTAACTAAACTTGAATCTTTCCCTGATCGAATCACAGCTTCTTCTTTGGATGCCTGAACATAACCACACATGATGTGAACCACATCTCTCTTAAAGTACAGACGTCCACCCCATCAAGTCCTGCAAGCAACAAAAGGTGGAACTTGCACTCCTATCAGAGACACAAGCTTCAGTGTAAAACATGGCTTAAGGCAAACCAGTCGTGTGATCACTGATTTAAACCTTTGTATGAAACCGTCCTCCGACCTGGAGAGAAGGAAATGTTTTTTACATCTTCCTGCAGGGAGCACAGATGTAAGTTAGCTTTATAGCTAACTCGTTGTGTGTGCACGGCCCCTGTCAAATAAACTAATACACTAAACTAAACAACAAACATGTGGGGGTACATATATGTAACATGTTTCAGACAACGTTGAAACAAACGTCCTGCTGCTGAAACTGTTTTTGTTTAAATCTCATGTTCAGCACAAACTCCGGCAAATTACAAACTAGAATACTACAAATGTTCAGCGCTTGAATAAATGTACTTCCCAGCTCTTTTTTAAAATGTGTAATCTATGTTAGAATAAGTCAATAGTCCATATAGTTTGACATCTCGTCCCTCCTCCTCGTCCTTGAGGATGAAAAAATCAACCTGCCAAAAACCCAAAACAAGCTTCCTCCCCGCTTCCCCTTCGTTCCCCCCTTGCCTCCCCCTCCCTCTCCAGGCCGATGCAGACACAGAGAGGAGGAGGACGGAGAGGAGGAAGCAGGGGGACAAAGCGGGCCGAGGCCACAGAAAGGCGGACTCCCGCCGAGCCAAAGAGGCGGCTGACACGGCGAACATTCAGCCGTCGTTAACAGCCGATTAATGAGGTCAGAGACGGAGAAAACTCTCCACATGTAAAACAGCTCAAAGTCAGAATCAGAAATAAATCTGATGAGGCCGAGAGCTCGCAGCACAGATTACTATCACTGTCATTGTTAGGACATTCACAAATCTACCTGCTTCTCTTTACGATATCACGGCCACCAGGAGGACATTTTCAACAGACGTGGGATTACCTGATTGTCAATTTATCAGAATAAATGTCCACACAAAACAATGGGAAAAAAATCTGACATTTTACAAAAAGTACATAATTTAACTGTCAAATACTTCAATAAATTATAACAAATTATTTTACATACTTCTGCAGGTGAAACAGCAGACGAGTCGGACACCAGAAGGTGAAAGAAAGATGCAAGGTGACAAATTGTTGAAATATTTGAAACATCAGCAAAACGCTGCGAAACAGCAAGAGGAACCAAAACACTGATCGCTGATCAGGTCGGGATGTTTCTGATTTTCTGCTGGAACTTCCTTCTGAGAAAAAGCATCACAACCTGATCTCTGATGAGGCTGCAAATAATTCGTCTACATTACTTTGTTAGTCCGACTAAAACCTGACAATAATCTGATAATGAATTAAACAAAAAAACAATGGTGACGTCAGAGACGCTGGAAGCAAATGTCTGGTGTCTCTTTTGTAAATGACTTATTTGTTGTTTGGTGGATGTTGCTGCTTTTTCTTCCTGAGTCCTCCAAACAGCAGCCGGACACAGTGACCGGTAACAGTTTCAACCCAACATCCCTTAATACCTCATAAATACATCAGTTTATACATAAATAACTCTGGACTTTCCCTATTATAGTCCCTCTATTTATAATTTATGGTCGGCATATAAACTCGTAATAAAAGACTTATAACGTAAAACAATAGTGCTGTAATCCTCATGTGTGCTCCTAAACGTGGAGGTTGATGTTAAAGCAGATAATATAATAATATAATATAGTACAACACAGATATTATTGTTATATATATATATATATTGTCTCATATTGTTCATAAATAAACTGCTCACAGCTACATTAAAGTGTGTTTTATAGCATTTATTTAACCGTATAAATTAATAATTTTAATAAATTTTTAGCATTTAGATGTTTTTAAATTTACTGTATCACAATTTTTTAATAAGGATAGTATTTCAGATTTTTGTAATGTTGCATTATTTATTTAGTATTGAAGGTTTTTTCAGCTGATTCCTAAAAACAGGAAGTGTCAACAACAACAAAGGCCGACAGCTGTTTGTGTGCAGCTCGGCTCCGACAGCAGCTTCACCTTCACCTCGTCAGAAAGTGTGCGACTGCTCTTCTTCTATGACTGCAGAACTTTTGAGACTTTAAACCTGCTGAATTAAAACCTGCTCGGAGCTGTACATCCAAAACGTGACAAACACACCCAACACAAATCAATTGTATTCACTTTTAAGCCATCAATCATTGACAAGAGAAGATAGCGTTAGAGCGGCCCCGTTTCTAGATTTGTTGGATTATTTATTCTGGCGTGAAATTCTTTCACTTGATCCCCAAAAGGCAGGAACTGACAACAAAAAGCCGGCAGCTGTTTGCGTCCGGCCCGTCTCCGACAGCATCATCATCTTCACCTCAACAAATTAACCCAACCTGGCAACGTGCGCAGCGTCTCTACATGTTAAAACCAGCTCAGCGCTTCCAAACGTGCAGGAGAGTCAGCGGCACACACACTCACAGCAGCGATAATACCTCGGCAATCATAGGAAAAAAAAGGGAATGTTATCACTTACTGAGGACGGCAAGCCGGGAGGGACCTTCCGCACTTTTTTTGTGTGAACCTCTGAAAGAGAGAAAAAAAAGAGAAACAAAACAATACATGAGGGTTTAACAGGCCAAGAGGCTTTTATTTTCTTAAAAGGAGGCGCTGGTTTGATTTGTCTGAATTTAATCGATCACACCGACGAGGAGAGAGCGAGGCCACTTTTCCCACCGCCGTCAATACGCTCACAAAGAAAGCTTTCACTGCAAACAAGCGCGACACAAAAAGATGCAGAAAATAAAAAGACAGAACACAAAAAAGAGCGGGTTGATTTTTTTTTCTCTTTCTGTTTGATGAAAGGAAGGAGGGCAGCTTCTGACACCTTTATATTATTTTTCAGGGTTTCTCTCAAGGAGAGCGAGCGACGCTCTATCAGCCGGGAAGGTGAGACTTTGATGGAAAAATGAAAGAGCACTTTTTTGGAAATTGGCCCAGAGTCGTCTCGTGTGTGAGTCTGTGTGTGTGTGTGTGTGTGTGTGTGTGTGTGTGTGTCCTCTCAAGGCTAAAGCTACCGAGGCTACAGCACGGCCACCATTGTGCTTCACTTTAAAAGACTTCCCTGTATTTTTATTTTCTTAAAGCCCTATTACAAACACAGACACACACGCAGACAAACAGGACGCTCACAAAGCTCGGCCTCGGCCCGGAGAAAAATAATAACAGCCACGTTCCCGGGACACACAGCGGCTGTGAGCCGGGTTCAGACCGGGTTAAAATGTTTCATCAAGGTCGGGAAGGGAAAAGTTTCAGTTTGGATCGAGGAACGTGAATGACGGCAGATTATTATATTGTAACAATTTTATTGTTTCTTCCAAAGTGTAAATGACCTGCACAGCTAGGCGGCCTCAGCAAAATGAGCTTCATCGGGATCAGTTGTGTTCTGTCCCTGCGAAATGCACATTAAAAATGTTTTATTATTATTATTGACTATTGATTTTTATTCTTAGACCTATTATGAGATTCTACTTCATTCAGACTGAAACAATCAGGCCTGAAACATCATGTTCAGATGCCTTTACATCGCGTCAGAGCGGCCAGCAACATGTCAGACTTTAGACCATCATAATGCTAATTGAAATAAAAAAAATAATCTGATATGACCAATAAAATCCTTGAAAAAAACAAAACTTTTTCAGCCTTATTTAATTTTTTGCTTTAACAAATGCGCAAAGGTGGAATACAGCTGCTGTTTGATTTAAACTAGTGTAAATATTTAAGAACGATATTTACAAAAACAGAACAAAAAATGTATTTTCCTTTCTTTTATTTGAGCGTTTCCATTTTGACTCCAAGCTCACCTGATGACTTTACATGTCAGTGGTGTTAAATACGTTTTTTAAAACAACTGTGTCGGTGTATCGGGTCCTCCAAGCGAAGCTTAATGCGGCCTGTTACAATAAATAAATACAATAAATCCCAACTTGATACATTCATTAGTTTAAAACTAATATCAGCTTAATTCTAATTATGGAGGCTGCATTGTTCGCTCCTACTTTTTCCCATATTTTTTAAGATGATTTTTTGGGCCTTTATTTCGCGGACAGCTGAAGAGAGACAGGAAATATCTGGAGAAGCGAGTGAGCGATGACATGCAGCAAAGGGCCGAGGGCGAGTCGACTGTAGCCTCTGTGTATGTGGCACCTGCTCTACCCGCTGAGCTGAACCAGCGGCCATCTTTCATATATATTCGGCCTGCTTTGTTTATATCAGCTGAGTAAAACCTCCTCTTTCTTAAACAGTTTATTAATAATTAATGCCGGGCAGTTTAATTAAATTACACATTTAAGCTTGGTGTTGCTACAAACTGGAACCTGAGTGTGTTCAGGTATATTTTTGTATTATTGGCTGCCTCCATGCTCGTGAGAAAAACAGTCAAAGGCCAGAAAACGCTGGCCTCTCACTGGTCGACATAGAGAAGGTCATTAACTGACAGGACTGTCCGGGTGTGTGTCTATAGAGTGTGAATGATGTGAGTGTGTAGTGTCGTCTCACCCATGGTGTCCATAGGCAGCGTTCTCCTCCGTGGGTTGGAGCCGTAGTGCTGGTAGTACTGACCGGCCGGCTTGGTGGGCGACGCCGCGCCGGGACTCCCCATTCCCAACTCGCCTCCCAGTGCCGACTGGTCGAGAGACACAGAGAGAGAGAGAGAGAGAGAGAGACTGTTAATCATGTGACCTTGTGACTCAAGGATCAGGAAGAAGTCACCACATCTACACAAGGTGAAACAGGAAACACTTAAATAAATACATGGACAGGTTTCTGAAAAGACACGTGAACAAGTGGCGCACCACAACAGACAAAGGTGTCCACACACAGATCAGATCAGAGACCAGTACAACAACTAACAAAGATATTTATTATAAACAGGCTGTTCATGTTAAACAGCAGCAGCCAACGTGTCTTCATTTCTGGGCGACAGCAGCTGTAAAAACTAAATGTGGTCTTCTACTGAGTATTTATGGTGGGGTGACCTTATGACCTCACGACCTTTAAAAGAGATTAAAAAAGAGGGAAAATGTGAAAAATAGATGCAATCAAGAAGATTTATTGCAGATTAAATTAAAACATGTTGATTCGTTATTAATAAAATAGGATAATAAAATGTGAAATGTTGAGGAAAGTTGTGTGTTTGAGAATATATATATGAAATCTCAACAATTATCAACATGTTTAGAATCAGTACAATATTGATTAGAATATTGATGAAACCTGAAACACTGACAGTGAGGTTACAAGATAAAGAAAAGCTCAAACGTTAAAATTCCTGGAATAAAGTTGAATATTTTAAATTGTTTCTTCTGAAATTTGCAGAAATTCATCACCTGATGAGGATCATATGAATTCTGATAAATATCTGGTCTTACACGTCATCCCTAAACGTCCCGAGTTGCCCGTCTGACTCTAAACAATAACACAAAAGAAAGTCGACGTCCTGATATCCTTTAAATCCTCTCTGGATCCTGCTGCCTCGGACTTGTTTCCTCCGTCACCTCCCAGAAAGCAAAACGGTGAGGGAGGACAGCTGACGGGTAACGAGACTGCACCGAATGTGCTCGACAGTAAGCAGGAGATTCTTCTGTAATGCTTGTGAGGACGCTGAACACAGTTTGAATGTTAGAGCTGAAGAGAAAAGGTCGTAGGATTAAAGACGGTGAGGACAGCCATTATTGATATCATAGTATGTTGATTAAAGTTGGATGCAATCGGTGCAGAGAGCTTTAATGCTGAGCTAAACTGTGATGTTGTGCATGTTGTAATTTGAGCTCGGTTAAGTCAAAGTTTATTCTAGCCCCATGTCACAAAGGGCTGCACAGATGAAAGCAAAGCACACAAAACATATAGAAGCTATAAAAGCTCCATTCAACAAAAGGATATTTTAACACATAGAGTACGTACAATCGGAGCAGTGACAGACAGTGTTAGCACAATATAAAATAGTGTAGAGACGTGATGTGTGTGTGTGATGAGCCGTGGTTCATTATTTAGGGTGGACTAAGTTCAGTCCTGCTAACCTCACACATGAATGAATGCTGGGATACTGAGGACATATCGTTGTAGTCCAACTCTTGAGAATAATAATCCAAGGTTCTCATTACTGCTAAATTGTTGTTCACATAAAAAAAATTTAAGTTTATATTGCACCAAATATTACAGCAGTGCCTGAAATGCAAACAAATGCTGTGGATAGAGTTACAAAATCTTTACCGTCACTATCATATTGAATGGAGCGATCTTTGTCACGGTGTTCTGTGCTTGTTCATACCTGTGTGTAGGCATGTGTGTCTGTGTGTTAATATGTTAATAAAGTAAAGATATACAGGTCTAGATCAGGTCATATTCAAATCATTTACACATTAATATAATTGAAATTAGATTTTCTATGTGTGCATGATGTTTGTCATTTAAAACAGAATTTAAATTTAATGCTTGTAAAAAAAAAAAAATTTCAGCCAAAATTTAAATGTAAAGTTTTTGTTTTGTGCAGAAAAAAAAGAAATAAATTAAATGTGAGATTGATAAAAACACAGAGACTACATAAATAGATGTTAGTTATGCATTTAAACAACACATCAGTACTACATGAAACAAATTAACCTCCGTCTGCATTGGATTTTGGAGCCTAACTTGCACCTAAAACGCCGACCTCAGACACCTAAAGCGTCTCAGGTAACATGAAGTGCACCCGTGTCTGCGATGGTATTTACCTCCATGAGGTGGACCTCATGCTGCTCAGCGCGGACACGTTCATCTCACAGCTCCTCATCTCCCTCAGACTCTAACTTCTCCTCTCTGCTGCATTTTCCCTCCTCTAGCTATGACTCTGTTTACGGCTCAAACTTAGCAAACCGCTCACACATTGTCCCGCTAATTAAGTTCAATGATTCGGCAGCAACAAGTGGCGTCTGGGCTGAGAAGAGGACGCGAGAAGAAAGGAGAGAGAGAGAGGGAAAGATGGAGGAGAGGGTCAGTTCTTTTAAAAAGTTAGAGAGGAGGGAAGAGGTGAGAAAGAACCTGCCAGCCCCCCCTCGCCTTCCTTTAAATAGACTCCACCACGACTCCGTTAAAGGCTGGACTTTTTTCCCAGCTTTCTCGTTAAGTAATTAGTGAGCTGTGTATTTAAAGCAGAGGGTGGAGGAGTGTGTTCGGAGGGGGGGTGGATGTTTTTCGGAGCTAATCTGAATTCTGATCAGCGCGTCCGTCCTCTCTGTGGCCTGAAAACAAGAGTTAGCTTGGCGCTGCCGGGCCAAGAAGGCTTTTCTCATGCTAAACAGGGCCTAAGTAGGCCAATTACAGGGCCAGCCTCGGTCTCAGAGCCATTCTCCGGCTTAAAACAAAAGGGCCCTTGTCTTAAATAAAGTCACTCACACACACACACAGGGAGGGAGAGGGAGTCAGACACAAAGGCACACACACACACAATCACACACCGATTCAGTCATCCTGTCCCTCTGTCCGTGTGTGTGTCAGAGAGTGTGTGTGTGTGTGTGTGTGTCGTCGGGGGTAAAAGGGGGTTCCCACTAAAACAAAAAGGGTCTCATTGATTGTGGCGCTTTTTCTTCTTTTCTGTTCTTTTCTTTGTTTTTTTTCTTTTCGTTCTCGAGCATCGAGCCAGGACAGGCCAGAGCGGTCACTGTGGCAACAAGACGAGCTGGAGGAGAGACAAAGTCTCTTTACCTGTTTGTCTCACTGTCAATTTCCCTCCGTTATAAACTATCTGACCGATAAGCTTTTGTTGAGGTGGATACCGAGATTAAAATAAAAGTCCGATTCAGGCGTTTATTCAGGCAATTGATCGTGTTGGTTTTAAAAGTCAGGTGACTCACATGAGACAGATTCATGAAATAACGGTCAAAATCGAAGCACCCGCAGCCGACATATCCTGACTTTTTACTTCCTGATTTGAGTCAAGCTAAAACATACAAAAATCCTTAATTTCCCATAATGCAATGCCATTAATAGCCTCTTTCCCCTGCCTGGTAAATCCCAGCAGCTACACACCACAAGTTTGCATCACAGGCTTTCTCAGGATCAGGCAATATGAGTGATTACCGTGTCAGGGTAGAAATGTGTCCACCAGGTGAGATCGGGGCTGCAGTCGAATCGTCCAAAACATTACCTCCCATCTCTTTCAACACTTTCCCCTGAGCTCGATGAAAAACATCATGAGGTCAAGGAGAGGTGCGAAGGAGAATTCATCAGGAAGTAAGACAACGGTGCTCAGAATCCGACTGCACTTACACTGGGCGGATGTGACTGATGTAAAAAGAACTACAATCTAC
The DNA here is from genome assembly GCF_022749685.1 of Semicossyphus pulcher. NCBI lineage: Eukaryota > Metazoa > Chordata > Actinopteri > Labriformes > Labridae > Semicossyphus > Semicossyphus pulcher. The sequence goes on from NW_027211702.1 coordinate 4,982,104, forward strand.
AGAAGATGGACTACAAAGATAAATTAAAAAGGAATATAAGGAAAGAAATATAAGCCACCAAAGGGTCGTCACATTTTGAATATTTCTCACCCTCCTCTCAGAGTTATTCATCTGAATCATAAGTTTGATAGTAGAAAAATAACTGCTTCATCCTGTAAAGATGGCACTCAGTCCCACTGCTGTCATGTTGATCGTGTTTTAATGAACGCCCGAGCGGTGCGTCACTTTAAATGTAGCTGCTGCAAGGAATAATGGGCCGTTATTTTCTCTCCTTTCGTAAAGGATGGTCCAGTGTTTCCTTTGATAAAGGAGATAATAAAGGAAGCAACAAAGCTCCTTTCCTTACTGTTCCACTTTTATGATAGCCGACACTTAATTAAAAGTGTTCTTTTTTCAAGATGTCAGTGTGTTGATCTAAAAAAAATTGAGTCTGTACCGGTCTGTACGTGTTGTTTTATTTTGAAATGACCGGATGCTGTATGCTGTTTTCGTGTGTGACTTCCTGTTTGGAACGATCTGCTCTGTTCAGCTTGACGCGTGCTTGAAGCGGCCTCCGTCAAAAATAGACCCGGTGCGTATCTTTAGCGGAGCAGAGCGGAGAGACGCTTCTGGGACGCGCCGGAGACGGACCGCGGCGCAAGCTGTGGAATCACGTGCATTGACTTGAATGGGCGTGATCGACTCTGGAGGTCGCGGCGAATTTACACAAAATGTACATTTATCATGTTATGCGTTTTTGTCGCACGGTTCAGCTGCATGAACACAGAGATTAATAAGATAGCAGAAGAGGAAGAAGAACCAAAAGATTCCAGCGACCTTCACGAACTAAAACATGGACCTCCTACTGACATATAAAGTCAGGAAGTTTTCCTTTTCGGACCATGAATATACGTATAAAACTGTGCTGCAATCCATGTAATAGATGTTGAGATATTTCAGCTTGGACCAGAGTGAGCTGACTGACTGACAGGCCATGTTGCTCGCCCGCTAACACAAACACACGAACACTTTGCTTCCATGTTTTCCTTTTGGATTTTCAGTTTTTTATATGAAAAGTCTTCAGATTACACAGGACGAGCTGTCAGAGATCATGTGACATGCAAATGTGTCCGCTTCAGCTCCCCCTCCCGACAGGCTTATTTGACGTGCAGGTGTGTCGGCTCCTCTGCGACCTGCAGTTACCCAGAAGTCCCTGCTGCTCTGCATAGATTCGCAGAGATACCTATACACTCTCTCGACATATATGTATCGTTGTCATTCACTCCTCCTCACTCGCTCTCTTGCTTCTGTTTTACTTTCTGCATTATCTTCTTTTCTCTCTGTATCTTTCTGTGTGTCTCTTCATCTCTCTTTCTCTCTCTCTCTCTCTCACACACACACACACACACACACAAGCAGAGGTCTGTTTCTCACAGAGCTGACTGGGCTTCGGTACCCAGCTGCTCACAGAGACGATATTAACTAAGATAGATTACTAGAGGGAGAGGGAGAGAGAGAGAGAGAGAGAGAGAGAGAGAGAGAGAGAGAAACAGAGTCATAAAAAGAAGCAGAAAGAGATTCAAAAAATGCAGAGCAGGAGAGGAGGAGAGAGGAGGAAGTCTGAGGAAGAGAGAGATACAGAAGAGAATAACAAAAGATAAAATGGAAGATTGAGTAGAAATGATTTAAGAGAGAGAGAGAGAGAGAGAGAGAGACGAGCATGAAGAAGAGAGACAGAAATGAAGAGAATAAAACAGTTGTTGAGAAGAAGCCAGAAGCCCTCCGTAAACAACAGATTGTCATTTTTACATTTCTCTTTGTGTACGGATGAAACAGAAATAATATAAAAGGTGGTTATTTGGAACCTTCAGAGATGTTTGTAGATTTATTTTGGGCTTGCTTTAATTTGGCCCTGCTTCCTGTCTTCATGCTAGGCTAGGCTAGGCTAACCTAAGACTCCAGCTTTGTACTTCATACACAGACTCGAGAGGGATATCTTCTCATCTCACGCTCAAAGAGGAGGCAAATAAAGCTACAGCATACATCAAACGCAAAATATTTAAAGTGTCCTTAAACAACTGATCATGTGATATGAAGAAGTGATGCATAATGGGTCTTAAAGTCTCTCTAAAAGGACCCTTAAGTAACTATTACTTCCTGTTCAACTCATGGTTAAAATAACTGGTCTGTATAGCTAGGTTCATGCAAGAGCACTACATCTTTAAGTTTAGGGACGGGGACTGACAGGACTCAGGTCTCCTGAGTGAAAGTCCTGTGCCATTACACCAAGCAGACTTCATGGATTTTATATCAATTATAGGGTCCTATTCACACGGTGGAAGGCGCTCAGTCTAAAGTGCATGGCGCAAAGTGATTTAAGGCGTGTCTGACCCACTTTTGCTAGTTAGACAGTGCACAGTCTGGGCGCAAACCGAGGCACAAGGCGCAAAGAGGTTGGCTGAAGTCCCTGGTCTACAGATAGTTCTGTTTGAGGATTGTAATAGTTGTGTGTGTGAGAGTGTGTGTGTGTCTGTTTCAGCGTGTGTTAGAGAGAGCGAGCGCACATTATAGAGATCTTGGTGCCTCTGCAGTTTTTGCCGCGTGCCTGGCTCAAGCAGGAATCTCCCTGAGGTGCAGCAGGTGTGTGTGTGTGTGTGTGTGGAGGCAGCTGTGAGCTTGTCCACGTCTTCCGGCACTTCTCACCAGATCGATAACAAACCGAAAGCAGCGTCATGATTTAAGGAGACGAGGGAAACAAAAGCTTGCTGTCTCAGTCCCATAAACAACGTTATTTCACTGTATCTGCAAACACACTGCTTTTTCCTCATGAGTAGAAGCGCTGCTGAGAGACTCGTGTTGTGAACTCGCCGATGTATGCTCATAATGCGCCCTTTAAATACCAGGAACATATTGCGGCAGAGACTTAAGACCAGGTTTTTGTTGGTCTATGGCGCAGTTGTTTTCTGTGTCCTCAAGATAGTAACGCACCACCCGTTTGCCCAACACACTTATGGCCGCTACCGCTGGCGCAAGATCACTGTCGGGTGGAAAACAGCAATGACACTTGAGCTGCATGCTGAGGTGCTTTGCGCCGGATGTACGATAGTGCCCATAGTGTTTTACTTACATAAGAGCCTGAAATGTGAAACTATTTCTCGTCAGGATTTTTACTTTGATATAAAGAAAAGGGACATTTTTTAAACACATGGTACTGTACATGTTTTCTTCTAGCCCCCACCCTCTTTCTTCCTCTCCCACTCAACCTTCTGTCCTCATGTGACTGAAAAAGCAAATGCTCACATGTCATCAATTTCCACCAAACCAACTATGAGAGACAGCGAGAGAGAGAGAGAGAGAGAGAGAGAGAGAGAGAGAGAGAGAGAGAGAGGCAGGAAGAAGTCATTAATTACCAGGAAGTGCTGGCGAGGCAGCGGCGCACCTGTACGCCAGCACTGCTCCAGCTGACACACACACGTGTACACACACACACACAGATATCTACACACATCCACACACACACAGACACTCCTGAGGGAGCGAGGCCCTGAGGCTGCTACCAGAAACAGTAAAACCAGCAGAGACGGGGGATAAAACTGGACGCACAGAGCCAGAACAGAGCACGTCAGACATTATCCACATCCAGGGATCCGGCCAACATATCAACTAATCCTTAACTCAATGAAATGCATGAATAGTCTCGTAGTCAAGGGTGAAGATGGAATAAGATTTTGGATCATATAAAAAGAGAAAGCAGGAAATTTAAGAGCTTCAGAGAACTTTTGTTTCTAAAGGAACGTGGTCTCAAAACCAACGCTTTGCTCTGGCCCCTCTTCTGTCTCATATGAACAAACAAGGTAACATGTTTTCAGCACAGACTGTATAAAAAGATGGCCGACATGACGGCTCCCTAAAAGTGGAGCCAAACCCTCTCTATCGCCCCCTGCTGACTGGCTGCAGTATAGGTCATAAAGCCCGCCTCCTCCATGTTAACAGATGGGACATGAGTCAAACTATAAAATCAAAATACACGTCAAATACATTTTTCTCAAACATGGTTTCTGTCATTATAGTTGTTTACTTTTAATTAGTTATTTGATGCTATAAAAAGTGGGTGTGGTCTCATGATTGACAGCTCTGTTGACAAATGGGGCTCTTGCAGCGTTCTGTTCCCGAGTAGCAGAGTAGAGGAGGAACGGCGAGAGGCGACATAACTAGACCGACACAAGAAGCTGTTCTGCTGCAGACTGAGCCCACCTGAGGGCTCCAACACATCAAGGCCACAAGGTAAAGGTGTGTGTCAGGTAGAGGAAGGGGCGGGACGTCGATACTGCGGCTCCACCAGCCGATCTCTACTGCACACACTCTGGATACAGATGAGCAAGATGGGAGCGCCCACTACCATTACAGGTTAAGTCCCCATGGGCAAGGCCCCGACACTGACAGGGTTAGAGGTTCAATTCCCTCTGGCGTGTTGAAGACAATTAGCATAACATCGTCAACAGAGAGAGAAATGTATGCCATTGGGTTAGAGATGGAAACAGCCAATCAAGTCAGAGAACTGCGATGACAACACAAATCCTTAAAGAGAATGGCCAATCCCATCAGTGCATTGGAGTCCATGAAACACCAGCTGCTAGGTTTGTGTGTGTGTGTGTGTGTGTGTGTGTGTGTGTGTGTGTGTTAAGAATAATGTCAAAGCAGGGAAAACCTCACCGACAGATCACAGCGAAACACACACACATATTTTCAGTAGCACTCGAAGCAGCGAAGGACCGACTCGCCAATGACAACTTCCTCCATCTTCTAACTGCTCCACACACACACACGCACACTCAGTTCACACAAACACACTGATCACACATACACACACACACACAAGGCGCAGTTCAAAGCATTTCTCCTTAATTAGCGTTCAACGCTTGGCTTGACAAATAAATAGCGATCATTTAAGAACACTAAGAGAGGAATCAGACAGCACATTACACCTCACAATATCTGGCAGCTTCCTGCTCGCAATTATAACACGGAGAGGGGGAGGGAGGGGGAGGGGGTGAGGGATGAAGGAGGAGATAAAGAAGAGTCGGAAGGATGAAGGTAGATCTAGGAGAGCAGTGAGAGCAGTGAGTAGGGAACAAAGGAGGTTAAAAGGGTGGGAAAGAATATGGAAGGGAGAAAGGATGGGAAAGGAAGAAGGAGGAGGAAAGGGGAACAGTAGGAAATAAAACAGAAGTGAGGAAGGAAAGGAGGAAAGGGAGCATCATATTAATGGCAGATAAAGGAAAAGATGAAAGGAGGAAGGAGGTCTGCGAAGGTGAGATAGTTGAAAGTTAGTAATCCCTCTTTCCCACCAAATTAAGCGTGTTGACGAAGGTTTTTTCAGACCAGGAAGACCCACTGTCAGTGAAGTATCCTCCTGTCGCTCTCTTTTCTACTGCGTCATCGTCTGACGTCACAAACGCACCCGTAACAGGGTTAGTAAACAGTGAAGATGTTAAAGTGGTTAGGCCTGCCTACTGCAGAGTCATTTGACCCGGTCGGAATGCTGATTGTAACCTTTCCCATTAAGCAAAAAAGCCGGGTGTTAGCAGGAATTTTGACCAGTGGGAAAGCGGCTTTAGAGATGAAAGGAGGGAAAGAGGTCACAAGAGAAAGAGAGAGATAGGAAATTAAAATTGAAGGGCAGAAAAAAAAAAGGGTAGGAAGTGGAAGGAGAAGATGCAAAAGTAACGATAGAAGTAAAACAATAGAGACACTTAAGGGAAGGAATCAAGGAGTAACAGGAAGGAGGTAGGGCAGGAGACAATGAGGACAGGTGGAAAGGAGTAAAAGAGTGGTCTATTAAGAAGGAAAGGAAAGGTGGCAAGAGTAAAGAAGAAAGGTTAGAGGGGAACAATAAGAAAGAAGATAGGAAAAAGGAAAGATGGACAGAAGAAGCAGACATTGGGCGGAAAAAAGGTAAAGAAGAAAAGGAGAAAATGAAGGATGGAGGGAAGGAAAAGGAAGAATGGAAGAAGGCAAGGGGCGGAGACGGGAAGTGAATGATAGATGGAGAGACAGATTTATATGTGGAGATGAAAAGAGAGATGAAAAGTGGGCTTCCCTGCGGTGCCATCTTGAACTGATCACTCCCATCATGCCTCAGTCCCAGCTGCCTTCACTTTGTAGTTGTGGAGTCATTGTAGTCATTATGAGCAGGAACAAACACGCACAGGAGTGTAGAAACAAAAACTCATACAATGCACATTCTTACGTCTGAGCGGTGTTTTACTCCTAAACACATCTGTCCGGCCCACCGCCGAACCGCTCCCCACTGCTGGCATTGTGTCGTTTCTGTCTGCAGATGTTTTCAGCTGAAACAAAACCCTCTAAAACCCACCCCGACTTCAGCGGGACAAGTTGTATTTGTTCGACCTTTCCAAACAATATAAGTTTTCAGTTGTTAGGCGTTCCCACACATGTTGACGGGTTACAGTAGTGAAAGCAACTGTATTTATAACATTAACAATGGCTTTTTTATATGAAAGTTAGTCAGTGAGTTAAGAGAGTAACAGTAATCCAGCAATAGACTGTATAAATAATGGATGTAGCCTTTGGGACGTCACCCATTTGTTTGTCAGCTGTTTTTTTAAAGCCTCGAGTTGGTCGCCATGTTGTTTTTTGGGGGGCAAGAAGTGATCATGACATGAAAACAGGGTGATGCTGGAGAGGACAGAGGGACTATAAAATCAAAGCTGTGACAGCAACGTGTGCCTGCGGCTAATCCATTAGCTAGCTCATGAACCTGTTAACTATGGTGTTACCCACAGAGTCAGATTCTTTCAGTTGTCGTAGCTGACTTGAGTTGTTTATCCGACTTAAAGTGATAATTTTCATGTAAATAAATGTCTGTTAAGTCTCTATCTATCGCTGAATAAGGTAACACAGGTAAGTGGCCCACTGATGAAAGCCTTTGCATTTGCAGTATTACAGACTGGGTGTCTGACGTGGAAAAAATCCCAAACGGCGCCCAGTTAGTGACGCGTTTTCCATCAGCCAGCAGTGGTTGGTCTGCCAGAGAGGGTAGGCGGAGCTAAGCGGCTGCTTTCCCGGTCTCTGCAAGTGTTGCGAGTAAACAGTAATCTACTATGGCTGAACAAACAAAGAAAAGATGGATGACTACAGATACAACTTCAACAAGAAGTGAAAATCCAAAGAAAAAGAAACAAACTCGACGCTCAGATGAAGCAAACAGTCTAAAAAGGAAAGCGACCGTCAGCCAGGAAAATCAAGAGTTACAACCGGAGCCAACTGTCTGGATATTTGGGATGCGTGCCTCAGCAATTACCATTTATCCCCATAGGTGCCGCCAAAGAGAACGAAACTGAGATCTTCACGATTATAACTTTGAGAGGCTAAAAGAGCTTGAGGAGCGTAACGACTCGTGGGTCACTAGTCCACATCGCACAACAGCCAGTGGCAGACAAATGACACGTAACTCAAAAGCACAGGACAACTAGGTAGTATTCTCTGCAGGAAAAAGGCTAACAAGAATCCTGACACAGGCCACCACAGATATGTCTGAAGAAGCTAACAAGCCAGTTACAGTAAGCACACACTTATGCTAATTAGAGCTTGCATGGCCAAAGAAACTGGAAGAAACACTTCTTGAATGGTCAGTTAGAACAATAAACCACACAGCAGGCCAACCGTCTGATATTTGCAAGTTAAAACTTCCAAAAACACCAAAACATGTTAATTATAGTGACTGAGCGAGCGGCATCCACCTGTCACTCAAAGCAACCACGCCCCTAATTATGCATAACTTTAAGCCTTGATATGATTTAAGCTGGTGAATTATATAAAGATCAATCCACAGTACAATGTTAAACATTAAACATGTTTAATTCTGCTGTAAAGTTTGACACACAGTATTAATATGGGGTCTAATGGGGGTTGACTTGCTTTTGGAGCCAGCCTCAAGTGGCCATTTGTGGAATTGCAGTTTGTTTGCACTTCCACAGTTTTTTGCATTCACGTGTTTCATGTTAGATGTTCCACTTGCATCAAATATGCAGAAAAGGACCCTGAAACATATGACTGAGTCGTTCTCATATTAACCTCTATATCGATGTAGCTCAGGATAGATGAGGTGAGTTTATAGTATTTTAGGGGCCTGCTGTAATGAGAAAACATCTCATCCTGCTTTGTAAGGCATAATAAAGTCATAAATATGTATATCCTATGTTGCATTTTTTTTCTTATTAAAGGAAGTTCAAAGCCTGTGGCATGCAGGAAGTCGTTGCATCATCTGTCACAGATAAGAATTCAAGAGAAATCCTGCAGAACTGATGAAGGAAACACATGAAAAGTATCTGCAAGCTTCCCCACATCTCCTGCATCCATGCTGCCTTACTTATGTGCACAAGTGTGTGTGTGTGTGTGTGTGTGTGTGTGTGAGTATAGCTTGCATGAGAATCAGTGCACAAAAACAGATACATCAGAGTGTGTAAGTTTTCTGTAGTAGTGTGTGTGTGTGTGTGTGTGTGTGTGTGTGTGTGTGTTTCTGCTCTGTGCAGGCATGACAGCTCAGTTCTATTCTGTGTCTGTTACCAGCTGTTGTACTTCACTCGCAGTTTCTGTGTGTGTGAGAATGTGTGTGAGTGTGACAGCAAACTGTTTGATGTTAGACACATCGCAGAGGGGAAAGGGTTAACATCACTGACAGATTCAGAGGAGCTCCCCGCTTTGCCTCCATGATGCCTGATGAGAACTTGTTAAACACTGAGTCGACTGCTGCATCACTCGAGAAGACAAAAAAAGGAGTCTTTTAACCACACGACCCCCGCTCCATTCAGGTAAGCTCCAGGTACTGACAACCCCGATACTACCTGCCCTACCACATGGCTGCTAATGGCCTCCCACACATGCAGCTTGTAGTTAGACGGGCGGCGAGAGCAGCACATGAACGGGGTTAAAAGTGGGCACCTTCCTTCACTGGTGTTTCGTCAAGGCTTCCTCCGAGAAGCACCCCACTCCACGCTAGCTTTCTCCGCCCATTGTGTGATTAGAAATAACCTCAGGAATCTGTAACCTCAGGAAGCCAGGAGCTCCATCACGTCACAGTCACACAGGGTGGCCCTGAACGCTGATACCACACACATCGTCGTGGTTGATGTGTCAAAACACACGCACACACACACACAGTATAGATAGATAGTCTGTTAGTGTGCCTGTGATCGATATTAAAGTGTTGATCTGTGAGGTTGGTGATGAGACTAAACGACAGCTCAGAGTCTCCTGAGAGCACAAGCAGCTGGATCAGCGTGTGTGTGTGAGTGTGTGTCCGTGGTTGTGTGTGTGTGTGTGTGTGTGTGTGTGTTCAGAGCTGGAGAGCAGCTGTGAGTGGAACATCTCACCACACTCAAAAGTACACAGGATGGACGGATGGATGAGAGGAGACACACAGCAGCAAATCTTTCTCTGTTGGGGTGGACTCGAGTAAAGGGACAACCCCACAGAAGAAGAAGCCTTTTCACTTCAGCCCAGCAGAAAACTTTTATGGTAATTTGTCTTTTTCACTGTTTGTACCTACAAACATAATGTAGGATTTTTCATATGAACGCACTTTGGACCCATCTACAGCAATGTAAGATGCTCAGAGCAGCTGTTCTGGACGTCCAGCATGCTTTGAGAACGTGTCAGTATTTGACAACCTGGGATGGAAACATGGTGGACATTTCACAGGAAACTTTGTGCATAAATTGTTGTAAGATATCATAAAAATTTTATTTGCCTTTATTTGATAGGACAGCTGAAGGGAGACAGGAAGAGTCGGGAGGAGAGAGTTGGGAATGACATGCACCACGTGATTCGAAGTATTCGAGCCTGCGATTAGTGCGTCGAGGACTGCTGCCTCTGTTCATGGGGCGCCTGCTCTACCAACTGAGCTCCATTGATTTGATGCATTTCTGCCCTCTGGTTGTTTTCACACAGAAAGTTTTTGAATACACAACACAGAATGGATGCAAAGCCAGAAGGAAAGACAGGTTTGCTGTACGGTCAAGGTGTGGATGGATGAGAGTCAGTCCTGCTAGACAATGTGAGCTTCCATCACGTGCATGAACATTTAGAAACTTATATCTGATGTCAAGATGTGAGGTCACAGGCCTGTGACGACATCACTGAAGCTAGTCAGGCTAAGTTTGAATTTGTGCCACAGACTGTACGGTAAACTGACCCTCAAATTCTACAGGATCCGTCTCCGGCGCGCTCCGTGTGCGGCATGCCCTTTTAAGTCAATGCTCATGATTCCACAGCACGCGCCGCGGTCCGTCTCCGGCGCGTCCCAGAAGCGCCTCTGTGCTCTGCTCCGCTAAAGATACGCGCCGGGTCTATTTTTGACGGAGGCCGCTTCAAGCACGTGTCAAGCTGAACAGAGCAGATCGTTCCAAACAGGAAGTCACACACGAAAACAGCATACAGCATCCCGTCATTTCAAAATAAAACACCATGTAGAGACCGGTACAGACTCACGTTTTTTCCGTTGTCATAACAACAACACACTGAAATCTTGAAAAAAGAACACTTTTAATTAAGTCGTGTCCTCAGCCATGGTAGAAGCTCAAAAATTACAGAATGATCTCCAAATGAGCAGATAATCAACCTCGGGGGTGCAAACTTAACTGTTGTTTGTGTTTTGCTCTGTTTGACGTTGATGTTATCTCTTGATTTCCGGTGATAACGTAGTTCTCCAGCGCTCCGCTGTGCTGCGGATCAGACACGCTTCCTGTGGACGAGGGCTCGCGCCATCTGACGGACCAGAACCGCGGCGCAGACGGAACACGCTTGATTTAAACTTGATACACGGTGCTCATTTGATTTTGTTTAAAACTATGCATCAAAACAATAAAGAAATACTGTTAAACATAAACTATCTGAGGATCTGTTACAATGTGTTTGTTTACAGTAGATGAATATGTGCACTATTATATTGTAGAATGAATATACAATGATGGACAAACTATGGCCAAAGCAGCTGTATTATTTCCCTCCTTGTAAACAGTCTTGACCCACCCTGGTGTTATTTTTCTTCCTGCACTTCAGAACAGCTGTTGGGGGCTCGTACTTCCTGCTGCCGCACCATTGGCCAGAAAGCAGCCAATTGGGACAGGCTCAGAGGACCGACACAGTGAAGTGATGATGGACACACACACACACACGCACACACGCACACACCCTTGGAAACCAGATTCCACTGTTAAGCCCACGCACAGGAACTGTCGGACTACCAGGGGGGACGAGGACTGTTGTTCACACACGCAGTAATGCCTGGCCTTCATATCGACACATTCCACAGATCTGTAGAAATAGTTCATCTTAAGAGAGAGAAGCAGAGGCAAAGACAGAGAGAGCAAAGCTGCAGAGACCAAAAGAGAAAGAGACAAGCAGCAAATAAGAAAGAGACAGAGAGAAGAAGCAGATCGCATCAAGTGCTGGATTCACTGACAGGCTCAGATAGTTATTGTACGTTATAGAAAGGATCCCTACAGAGAGAGAGACAGTTTGTCAGAGAGGAAGATGTCTTCTCTAACCAGAGGAAGCAGCTACATCGCTTTCTGTAAAGCTACCAGACTTCATTGGAAAAGACAAGATTGTTTCTTATCTACTGCCGGCTACATCAGTTAGTTTATTCTTCTGTTACCGAGAGTCAAAAACATTGTGTTGGATCCAGACTGACCATTTAAAGAGCAGCTCCAGTCATGATTTACTCCGAGTAGATACCTTGTATTTTTATATGTATCCCTCATATTTTTTATCTATTCTTATTTTCTTTTATACTGTATTCACTGACTTGCTACTTTGTCTTGGTACTGCTGATATACCCGAATTTCCCCCCTGGCGATCAATAAAGGATTCTCTTATCTTGATTTAAGAAGTATAAAATGTTCTGCTTGAAATAATAAATTGTGTCTGATATGTATTTTCTGCAAAATAATTTTAATTCCCTTGTAAAAATCCTCCCGAGGCATCTCCCCGCCCACTGTGTGCTACGTTTCTCCTTTTGTAAAATTACAGCCGAGAAAACAAAACTCGTCTCTGCCGTCGTTTAGTGACAACTTGTTGAAACTCCGCTATCTTAAAATGTAGTAATTAGCATTGGTAACGTTAACGTTAGCAGTCAGTTTGCAAAAATTACAGTGACGGTTACAGCTGGCTCGCGCATCGCCGCAGTGGTTGCCATAGGTTGTGCATAATGATATACATAGCATCGCCCCATCCATTAATGGGATTAGCTTCTGAGGTTTGTAACGTCACAAACCTGCCAATCTGAAAACGTGTTGTTCAGCCTGTCCTTGGTACACTGCAGTTTAAAAGCAGACAGGCCCAGCCATGGAGATGATGCTCATGTTGTCTCTGATATGTCTTGTAGCACATGAAGGACACCACATGGAGATGTTTACAAGGTTAAACACTGGAATGTCACTGGAGGGGGGCTTTAAAATGCCAAACATCTGACAACACAAACAACCATCCAGCTGAAGACGAGAAACTCCTGTTTCACATCGGTGTAAATTACTGTTTTTGTGAATGGGGTCTGGTAGCTTTTAAGAGAGAGGAAAAAAGGCATCTTACACCGAAACAGAAAAGGTCTACCTCTGTATAAATCATTTTCATAATGTTGTCAGACACTAAGAAGAGTCACAAAGCTTCAGGTCCTGGTGTCACAAACCAGCAGACCAAACTTAACCTGACAAACTTTGGTGTATTTCCCTCATGTATGGATAAAAAGGAGGTAAAAAGACTCAGTTAACAAACAGAGATTAAGATGGGAACAGAGAGGTTGAGAGACTTCAAGGCTGAGATGTGTTCAGTAATAACTAGAGGACTCGCTCTCTCTGCAGAGAGGTGTGCGGGTCAGAGGTCAGAGTGTTTGAAGAGCCCTCAGAGTCTTTAAAGGACCGGCTCATCGAGGAGTGAGCAGGAAGCTGAGGACGAGACACCTGCTGCTGTTTCAGCAGGTCACAGAACCTCAACACAGCTCGACGTTTACATTTACAGAGCTTTAACGACGAACACTCTACTGCTAGAAAATATGCTGCAAAAACAAATCTAACTCTTGCATTTTAATTGTGTTAAATCCCATGCATTGTTGTGCGTTTGAGTGTGAGAATGAGAATACGTCACATGCATGTGCTTTAAATTAACCGCGCGTGTGTGCATGTGTGTGTGTGTGTGTGTGTACCCCTTTTAATAGGTAAACGCAGCTTCTAAGCTCCTCAGAAACCTCGCAGAGCTTCAAAACGGAGCCTTCAGCACTTTTTACTGACTGATGTGTGAACGTGTGTGTGTGTGTGTGTGTGTGTGTGTGAAGGGTTAAAAGCTTTTTCTTCATGTTGCATTCCACCAGAAGCTCACATACATCCACACTCTGCTGCTGCCTCAGCTGTAGCTGCCGGCCCACGACCAACCTACTGATCTGTGAGGCGATAACTGGATGACAGGCATGCTTTGGTGTGGCTGAGAGTGTGCATGTGTGTGTGTGTGTGTGTGTGTGTGTGTGTGTGTTCAGACGACACTGGCTTGAGCTTGAATGAACGGCACAGCGAGAGAGGAAAGAAAAATGGAGAGAGGGAGGAAAAAAAGGATGAAAAACAGCAAGATAAGAAGATATAAAGAGCGAGAGAGAGGGGGTGAGAGACATTAAAGGACACTGGTAATGTGAGAGAGAGAGGGAGAGATAGTGGGAGTGGGAGTGATAGGGGGAGATCATCCTCTCCCATCCCTTCATCCAGATGATGTGGGTTTTTCTGCTTATGTAGACAGAACGTCCCTTTAGATCACTTTAGATAGCAGCCATAGAAGCCACAGTGTCAGTGTGTGTGTGTGTGTGTACACTGTATATTATACTACCCATGAGGCTGTTTGTGCTGTGGTTATGGGAGTTCAGGTGATGCTCTCAGCAGCCGTGAAGCCACAGAAATACCCATAAAATGAGGGTTTAAGCAAACAACATACTGATGATGACCAGAAGTGGAGCAAACACATGCATGCCGTTTGTCCCGAGAGTGGCGCTAAAGTTAAGGTCATGGAGTCATTAATGGCTAAAGGGGTTCATCCTATGGGGAGCAGGAACTAGTGTCAGGATACATCTTGGTTCTTAATGTTAAAGTTCCTTCAACCTGCATCCTTTCTAATGGCCAGCAGGGGGAGACTCCACTGGTTGCAAAAAGAAATCCATAAGAAAATAAGCCTCCTCTTTACTTGGTTTTCATACGACAAATTCATCATGAGTTTATGGTCTCAATCTCTAGGTTTAAGTCTTCTCCAATACAGCACGATGATTATTATATGTATATAATATATATGTAAATGATGGTCCTTACTGAAAGTAAAACAGCATAAAGCAGTGAATGATTTAGGGCGTGGCTTTCTGGGATTGACAAGTCGCTACTACATCGGACAGGCTAGAGGCGTAGCAATGCATATCCATCCTCTCGTTCAAATATGAGCTGTGTCTCAGATCAGGGGCTGGACAAGGACACGGTCTACGAAGGATGAGCCAATCATAGCCTGGTGAGACCACAAAGGCTGAACTGAAATGAGACGGTCTGGTCTAAAGAGGATTTCCTGTTTGTGTCACCAGCTGTTACCGCCCTTATCCTTGCATCAGCAAACGCCGCTCCTGTTCCCTTGCAACAAGTAGCTAGCGGGCTAACTAGCTAGCATAACTAACGTCGCGTGACTGAAACCTATTATTTTAAAGATAATTTGAGTTTCAAGGCCCCTTTGGGTTAGCTGTAACGCTAAATATTCGATTGCGTTGAAACTAAAAACGTTTACATTTAAAGTGTATTCCTCGGCTGCTTGAGAGTCCGCCATCTTGTTTGAATTGGGGCGCAATGAATCTCAGGATACGTTGGGCCACTGAGGATGCACCCGATGGATCCTTCGTGGCCCAGGAAAAGGAGGACGCATTTGTTGGCCGCATCTGAAGGAGTCTTCGAATTGGGACAGTGGCAACTGGCCTTCAAATTCGCCCTTCAAAGGATGCAGCCCCTGGATTGGGACACAGCTATGGTCACGTCTGGCTCCAAAACAAAGATGGCGACGGACAAAATGCCAAACTAGAGGCTCCAAAACTGTAGTCCACAAACCATAATGGGTGCTACTTCCAGTTGGCACATTGGGTCCCGATGGGAACTTATTCTTCAAATCAGGACTTCTGCAGCATCTTCACTGGTTTCGTGGTAAACTGGATGGACTTTGCCAATGAAAATCAAATGTTCCTGTTCTGTCTGCGTACATGTAAGACACATTTCTGTCCTAACTCTTGGATTGTGCTAAGTAAGTTCTGGCAACGATAACTATGTTTGAGGTTTGGAAAAAATCAAGGTCAATCTACTTCCTCCCCTGAAAAAAACAGCCCTTAATTATGCGACCAAAATAGGTCCTTGTTAGTGAAACCCAAACAGAGCTTGTTTCAGAGTCTTTATCAATCTACCAATGCCAGCTGTTTCTCTTCCAATGAAAACAGTCTCACTCTTGCAAATGAGCCAACTCCTGTATCTCGCTGACAGGTGTAAAAATGCTCCTGACATATGATAACTGAGCTTTAAAGTAACTGTCAAGTCAATTACAGTGGGAAACTCTGTGCAGTGTCACTCACTGCAGAAGATCCTCGAAGTAACATCACGCTTAAAGACGCAGCAGAGAAAGAGAGGTGAGAACGATAACAGCTATCTGCTGAGGACGGCGAAGTTAGAGGGTCAGAAATCCAGATCAGCAACTAAACAGATCTTAAGGTGATATTGATTTCTGCTTTTTAACCAGCATGGACAAGAGTTCCTCTCTTTAAGGCAAATGTCACAAAATGTAATATTGCTACAGATATACAGAACACTGTTTCTTTACCTCGATATCTTTCTCTCTTTTACGCACCATCAGACCGAGGTAAATTCCTTGTTATGTAAAAAAAACCAAAAAAAAAAACCCTGAAAATTAATATTATGATAAATGAAAATGATGTCACATGTAATAATACGACAGACTCATTCAGTCGCTGTTCCGTCCCTGGTGTTTGGGTGTATTCATGCCACCTTCACCCAGCAGATGCCGGTTTTTGGAGGCTGTTTTAGGATGTTTTTGGGAAGCACAGTTAGCTGTTTGGGGGGTTGGGCTCGTACCTTGGCAGCAGGCCACGTTTCCCAGCCCCCACCACCCATTTACAGCCAGGAGAGAATCACCAGTCAGACTCAATCAGCTCTCCAGTTTACACAGGATACAAGCAGTCAGTTCAGACCAAATATAAGTCTGGGACTTCCACTGGAGTAAAAGGCTCTGTCATGCAGAAAACAAACACTGAGGTGCTCTGTACTGCTGGAAGAAAACATCCTCAGACCATTAGACTCATGATTTGATTATACATCCATTCATTTTCAACACTGAAGATAGATACATGAACATAAAACTCCTCTTAAAGGAGCAGGTTAGCATAACAAGCACCTGTGATGATATTATCAAAAAGCCAAATGTTCATGGTGTGAGTCTGGTGGGTTTGAGGAGAGGCTGTTTCTGGTTTCACAAATAGCATCTTCACTGGAGGGATTCTTCCAGTTGTGTTGTCAGACAATCAGATTAAAAATCGGAGCGTAAAACACTTTGAGCGGACGCACTTTGCCCTCAAGGACTCTGCTGCAGCTATTACAGCCTGTTTTGTGGCTGCAGGTTGAAACAATCGACTGGAGCAATTCCAAAACTTTTTGTACCTTTTGTACCTGTAGTCATCTTTAACCCAAAATAAGCCCCGCTTTAAAAACCCAGAATTACCCTTTAAATGATCTTAGCAATCACTAACCTAACTTCTGTGTCGACTCAAAATAGCCCCCCACTCTTCCAAACCACAATTGGATGAGATAAACACAGTGTCATAGAGAATAATGAAGCGAAAATGAAATGACAGATCAGTTTGATTATCCAGCAAAATGTTTTGGAACTCCGCTCGAGAATATCTGCAGATTTATGGTTGTGGTTGAGCACAATAACAACATTATGATGCGGCTATTTAAAACTTAAACACAAAAACTGGAACCAAAATTTGGAACCGAAACCTAAATTAGCTCTAAATTCCACTGGTACGAATCTATTTGGTTTGCTCAGAGAGTTGTGGAATAAACTGGGGTCACTGGAAATCTTTCCGCTGTTAGCGTGTGAGCTCATCCTCCCCTCTAAGTGTGTTCTTTTTTTCACTAACAGCCGAGGATGAAGCCAGAGGAGTTTGGACTTCAGCCCAGCATGTAAATTTATCTGCCATTTCCAAACAATTTCCATCAGGAGCCATTCAGACTGTGTAACAGGATAATTTGACAGCAGCCCAGTAGGAAAATGGCCAGTGAGGCAGTTATGTTTGATTTATTTCATATTTTTGTCCTCTACGGTTTGCTGTAGCCTCGTACAAAGGCCACAGCTGGATATGAGAGCTGGTTATACATAAAAGATCAGAGTTGGTGAGAAATGGACGGACGGATGGATGGATGGATGGATGGATGGACGGGTTGGTAGATTGGGGACAGATGGACAGACAGGTGAATGGATGGATGGGTGGATAGATAGATGGATGGATAGATAGATAGATGGATGGATGGATGGATGGATGGACGGGTTGGTAGATTGGGGACAGATGGATAGACGGGGGAATAGATCGATGGCTGGACGGATAGGTGTATAGATAGTGGATCATTGGGTGGACAGGGGGATAGATGTTGGATGGTGAATGGATGAATGGATGGATGGATGGATGAATCAGAGAATGGTGAAGTCAACAAATGGGTTGCCAGATGAGCAAATAACATCAAAGTTTGAACACCGAATAAACTTGTTTCTGGATGATAGTTGCACCTTTAAGTGGGTCATCTTAACAGATATGGACGAAGACAATAAACGGACTGATGAAAGAATGAATAAGTGAGTTAATTCGAACCTTGGAAATGAATAAATGAACAAAAACACGTATGAATTAAACAAACCACCAAAGGAATAAGAGCTGATACGTTTACAAATGAATGAAGTGATTTTATTGACCAATTGATGGATCACTGAACTTTACAAATGAATACATTAACTAAACTATAAGATACGAGTGAAGAAAGAAAAAAAAATGAGTGAATGAAACACCCGATGAATGATTTTGGGAGTGATAAGTAAAGAAATGACAAATAAATGGATGAATGAAAATTGACTCCATTTACTGACAGATTCTGGAGGTGTTTGATTAACAGATATAAGAACAGAAGCAAAGATTTTAAGAAATGTAGAGCGAGTGAATTTTCTATTACATGAATGGATGAAAGATTTAAAAGGGGAGGTATCCTCTCCAGCACAATGTTCATCTTTTTACTACACTGTTATCGTCTTGCTTCGTATGCGTGTATATGTGCAAATAAAATAAAATAAATGAATAAATAATCGAACAATTCTAAATAAAAAAATATTAATTATATATATATATAATTGAAATATATATATATATATAAGTGGATGTGTTGTGTTGTGTTGAGTGTATAGAACAAATGAAGGAGTGAAGTTAATGCTCAGAGGACAATTTAAATAGATTCAAACCAACCAGCTGTATTCAGTCACACCAGTGGAAAGACGTCAGTATGAAAAACAATCCAGTACAACTGACACACTTGGCATGAGGCAGATATGACCGGCATGTTCCCTCTCTTTGTGTGTGCTTGTGTGTGTGTGTGTGTGTGTGTGCCTGTGTGTGTGTGTGTGTGTGTGTGTGTGTGTGTGTGCCTTTGTTCACGAGGTTGTCAGGGCCAAATCGTGTCCTCGTAACAGAAAGGAAAAGATCAAAACCAAAAAGGCAGGAAGGTCTCTGTTCCCCCTGAAGTCTGAAAACTACTACGAGTCCTTCGAACGCCACTCTGGGATTTCTTTGCTTCCTTTAGTTTCCTTCTCTCCACTTTCTGTCCTCTCTTCATTCACAAGGCTCGACAGTAACGGTTGCCCAGTTGCCCCAGGCAACCAAATTTGGCCCGCCGTCAATCATTTTGTTTGGTTTGATCGGCCCTGTTGGCAGCCACTTGTGCTGTTATTAGACAGAACCTCTGTGTCCCTCTTCACTGGTGTTCATCTCAAACACAGAGTGTCGTGTTGAAACAAGTGAAGAAAAAATGTATTACGTGAAGATTTTACAACTTTTAGCATTAAAAAGAGACAGCTGATAAACACACACCATGCTCTCTCTTTAAGGAGAGCAGACCACACAATGACTCGATGGTCTCTCACGGACTCTGACCAGTCAGAGTTTGCTGTATTTTACGACTTTGGTACTTTAATTTTATTGACTTGCGCAAGAAATTCTCGTCACACTGTGTTGCGAAAGCGGACTAGTTAATCAGAAATGGTCCATCCGAACTCCATGAAAAAAACGTGTATTTTAACAGTTCTGTTTGGTTGGCCTTACACACGAGGAGCTTGAAGTAGCTGTAACGTTAATCCAGACACAGACCCTGGAACAGGCGGTGAAACTAACCGATCTGTTTGCACCTCCAAATGATGTTACAATCAAGACACGACAGTGATTCGTTTTCTCAACAGGTGAATATTCAAGACTTCTTAATCAAAATACATTTTTTTGCTTAAGCAGCTACAGAATGTGAGTGTTTTCTGACCGTCCTTCATTTGCCTAAAGACATCTCATCCATCCATTATCTACACCGCTTATCCTGTTCAAGGTCGAGGGGGCTGGAGCCTATCCCCGCTCTCATTGGGCGAGAGGCAGGTACACCCTGGACTGGTCGCCAGTCAATCACATGGCTGACAACAAGAGACAGACAACCTTTCACGCTCACATTTACACCTACAAGCAATGAACCTAACGAGCATGTCTTTGGACTGTGGGAGGAAGCCGGAGTACCCGGAGAAAACCCACACATGCACGGGGAGAACATGCAAACTCCACACAGAAGGCCCACTACGTCTGAACCAGGAACCTTCTCGCTGTGAGGCAACAGCACGAACCACTGCACCACCGTGCACCACAGAATGCAGCTAATCCATCTTAATTGATCCATCTAAGCTAAAGTTAGCTTGG
Organism: Semicossyphus pulcher; assembly: GCF_022749685.1. Taxonomy (NCBI): domain Eukaryota; kingdom Metazoa; phylum Chordata; class Actinopteri; order Labriformes; family Labridae; genus Semicossyphus; species Semicossyphus pulcher. The sequence continues at coordinate 5,002,163 of NW_027211702.1, forward strand.
TTTTCAAAAGTGAGGCCAATATGGAAGGTCATTAAACCCGCATCCTTTCTCATGGCCAGCAGGGGGAGACTCCACTGCTTGCAAAAAGAAGTCTATTAGAAACTGAGCCTCCTTTTCATTTGATTTACTAGCTTAGTAAACTTTTTCCTACTGAGTGAATGGTCTCAATCACTAGTGTCAGGTCTTCCTCAATACAGCATGATACTCATGTTTTCATTTAAGGTCCCATTCAGAGTAGAAGAGTGGGTAAAGCTGGGTATGCTTCAGGGCGTGGCTTTCTCTGATTGAGAAGTCTCTACCATGGCAGCAAGGAAAGAGGTGTAGCAATGCCGTCCATCCTCTCGTTAACATCAACACCAGTGATCTGGCGGTCAGCTCACGCAGCTCACGCAGCTCACGCAAGGCGAAAATTAGAATTAAAATTAAAATATTCGTGCAAACATGCAACACCAAAAGTACCATATTTAAAAAGTTGCTGCTGCAGGTATGAGATGTATATTGCACAGAAAAGTTGTATGACATGATTGAAATAGTTCCGCTGATGTGAGATTCAAACATATCGTTCTTCAAAAGAAATGTAACAGCATTCATATATTTATCTGCAACATCTTTATAACACTTTGACTTTATAATCACGGGAATGCGTTTCTTTGATAAGCTTTAATTAATACACGTTCAGAGATTAAAGGAGAAATAAATCCATCATATGAGACTCATGTCCAACAGCCTGCGAACGAATGGACCTGATGTGATATTTTCATTTCAAAAACCTGGAGGTGGTTGTCAAATCAAGCCTCTCCCTCTTTAATATGCAAACAGCAGAATCAAACAGCAACATCTGTATATTTTCTTAATTATCAACGTTCATCATCTCATGGATGCATACGCTCCGTGAGAACTAGACGGGAAGATTAGAAGACTCAAAACCAGCTATTACCAAAGTCCTTATAACAGCTGCTACCACCGCTGCACATTAATATTCCTTTAAAAACAATAACAAACTATTTGTTTTATGAAGTCGGGAATATCTGGTGAAGTTAGGCATCTCTCTGGGAAACATAACATGTAACAGATGTTGTTAGTCGTGAGGATGATTGACAAATATGAAGCTGAGAAGCTCTTAAGTTTGTATTATTTGAACTTTCACGACCAGCTCGTCTCCCAATATGATCGCCTGGCCGGTGGCCCCCTTCACAATAAGACGATCTAGTTGCCACTCTAGTGTCATTTATGGATGCTGTCCTCGAACTGATTGTTTCGATGTGACAATAAAGTCAGGTGACGTAGCATGAAGAGTGTAAAAGGTTTCTTTGGGGGATTGTCAGGGCAGATGGGTCAAACAAAGACAGGACTTTCCCTTAAAAGACCTGGGTTACATTCATGTTAGAAAGCAAGTCTATTTGTGCTTCTATTAAACTCATAATCTTGAAGATTATCTGATTGTCTGTTAAGTCTCTATCTATCGCCGAATGAGGTAACACAATGGGATTGAGCCTACGGCCCACTGATGAAAGCATTTGCATTTGCAGTATATAGTATTATTACAGACTGGGTGTCTTTGTGACTTTCTCTGAAAAAATCACAAGCGGCGCCCAGTTAGTGACGCGTTTTCCATCAGCCAGCAGTGGTTGGTCTGCCAGAGAGGGTAGGCGGAGCTAAGCGGCTGCTTTTCCGCTCTCTGCAAGTGTTGCGAGTAAACAGTAATCTACTCTGGCTGAACAAACAAAGAAAAGATGGATGACTACAGATACAACTTCAAGAAAAAGATTGCTCAGATGAAGCAAACAGTCTGAAAAGGAAAGCGACCGTCAGCGAGGAAAATCAAGAGTTACAACCGGAGCCAACCGTGGACGTCACACATGCAACACTGTCTGGATATCTGGGAAGTGTGCTCCTGCAATTACCGTTTATCGCCATAGGTGGCGCCAAAGAGAACGAAAGTGAGATCTTTGAGATTACAGCTTTAAGTTAACTTATATTGTGCATTAGTAATTGTTCACGCCCAAACTGTGATCTTTTTTCTTTACATAATTAAGTCGTGTTAGTAACTAAACTGCAAATGTTTCAGAAAGTGAATAAAGTGTTTATTATTGTTGAACCTCCAAAACACATAAAATGCTTTATTTTGAAAGTCTCAGTGGACGTAACTTATTGATTATTGCTAACAAGACTACTTTATTTTGACACTTTAACTGGACATTTCTTAATTATTATTGCTCAATTGACTGTTGCTATATAAATTGTTATACATTTAGGCGCATGACTCCTGACCAAGCCGCCATAATGCTCTAGTTTGGAGCGTGCTCACTAGTTCAAACGAACTTCAAACAACTGATGATGCTACGTAACGAAACATACACATCGCCCACACGGAGCTGCTACGGGCATTATTTAAAAACATCTGAAATGATCAAAGGCAACTTTAAAGCTTCATCCATCAACTCTCTTTGGAAGAAATTATGGAAGAAACTGACATAAAGTCGAAATACCATAACTCCAAACAACACCGGGTTTTTGGCCTTCAAGGTTTTAGGCTCGCAAATCATCTCCTGTTTTAACCCAAAAATTCACATTACACTTTCACTGTAGCTTTAAGGCTGCATGCGACATCCTAAAAAATGAACTTTCATTAAACTTTAAAAGCAGTGGGTCTCCATCAACAGCCAAGATTCAGCAAAGAAAACTCACAGGGCCCGTGCCACTGTGAAAGTGCAGCCCAGTGATGAGGGGTCAGGAGCTTAAATCTGTCGTCTCTGGGACTGAACATCCTCCACCACCGACCTCAGATCAAACCAAACAGAGTTTACACTCCTCTGTCTCCTCAGTTTACTGCCAAGCGATACACCCACTCTGCTGTAATAAGAGGAGATAGTACAGAGGGACTGACCTGGTGGCAGTGTGGGTTGGACTCTCTGCCATACGAGTACGAGGACGAGGACGAACTCCTCTCTGTTTTTCCTGCAGGAGGACACAAAGAAAAGAGAGGTTAGTAACAGTTAGTAAAATGAATTATCTCCACAACGACAGATCCACATTTTTACTGAAACCACCCATTTAATGCTAAATATGTTCATTACAAACAAAGTTATGATAAGCAGAAAACACATAGACAGGTTACTGGTTAGCTGTTGGAATATTTATTCACTCCTTCATAAAGAGGGGGCAGCTAACTACAAAAAGCTTTAACCAGTTATTTGTTCATTTATTTCCACTTGATGCAATTCAACTTCACTTTACCAAGTGTGAGACAGAATATATAAAAATCAGCAGCATAAAAATAATTTAAAAAATATAATTCTTGACATGAAAAATAACCTTCTAAATAAACCGGGGCAACGTAAAATAAATAATTAACATTATTTCAACTGTCATTCATTCTTTTGATGCAACATCAGGACAGAGTGTAATAAATAATGAAAACATGGTCCCATAACGCCTTCAAATATTTATTTATTTTTCATTTAGCCTTCATTCAGGTGGTCTCACTGAGACACGTGGTCTCATTGCTTGGACAGCAGCAGCAACAACACACAGTTACTGACAGGCAATAATCAATACTCAGCAATAATCAGTACAAAGATACAGACATACAAATCAATACTAAAATGTACTAAAAGTGATGAATGCAGAAGAGTCATAAAAAGTCTGGTGGTACAGGAGTGTGTTCCCACAGACGCTGTCTCTGCATGTCTTTTAAAAGTGTTCCCTGGAGGGGGATGAAGCTGCACAGCTTTGATTCTGCTGTAGTGCACTATAAAAAACTACCTATAGAATCTACTCAATACGACTGGGGAACAATTTGCAATTTATTTGATTGAGTAAAGAGTTAAGTACTCAACATCTCTCATTAGATTACACAACTTAATAATAATAACTTTTGACACAGAGACAACTTTTCACACTCAATTTAGAGTCTAACTTGGAGTCACCAATGAACGAGCATGTCTTTGGACTGTGGGAGGAAGCCGGAGTACCCGGAGGGAAGCCACGCATGCACGGGGAGAACATGCAAACTCCAGGCCACTTTGTCAGTACCGGGATTCGAACCAGGAACCTTCTAGTTGTGAAGGGAATTCAAGATGCTCAAATAAAAGTTCAAATCAACAACATGAGCCTGCTCGTGTTCATTTACTGACTAATATCAGGAAAGTCAGCCAGTGTAACCGCCAGGAGAGGGCTACATATTTAAGTTTCTTGTCACATACAGACACGCCGACTACAAATCGTCTGGTATATCTGACAAATATATATATAAACACTTTCAATCATTCTATGATACACAGCCAAACAGGAATCTTAAACTTTAACCCTGATGTCACACCGACACTGAAGAACACGGTTAATCCGACCCTGACCTGCAGCCAAGAACAAACTGTGACGCATGCGCACTCTGCAGCACAGGCCCGATATCTCTGGGTAGTATTACATTATTTAGGGTTGCAACTGTTACTGCTCATTTGCTAACTTATATATACAACAAGTATATATAGGTAGTATATATATACTAATATTCTTTTAGTATAATTTACTGCCTTTTTTCCAGCGTGTGTAAAGTGTGAAAAGTGATAGATAGATTGTTGATTAATGACTTGATTCACATAGGGAGCCTGGGTCCCTGCACTCCCGTTAAAAAAACAATCATATTTACTATTAACTGAACAGTAATAAGTGTTTTTATTATCATTATTTCTCAGAAACATCAATTCCACTCTCTCTGTCATTCATTGAAAGCATCACTCATTCACACTTTGTGAAGGAAACACAGTCAAAGATCTTCAGGGAAGCCAGTTCTCAGGATCAGAGTCTGCAGTGTGTGTGTGTGTGTGTGTGTGTGTGTGTGTGTGTGTGTGTGTGTGTGTGTTTGTGTGCGCGCGTGTGTGTGTTTAGTCGCTGATCTCACAGCACTACAAAACAGACATCTGCTCAGCCTGCAATGTATAGATCATATAGAGAGAGAGAGGGAGAGAGAGGGGGAGCCTCTTTACGCTACAGAAAAGAAGATGCTTTCACAGTCCGCCTTCTTTTACATGCAGATCAAGTGTCTTTGCATGTACAGACTAAATACGGGACACGTTACAGTGTTCAGGCCGCGTAGAGAGACATCGAAGCTGTCTTAGATCACTGCTGATGTTACAAGAATCTTTAAGTTCTGATGGTATGGCAAGTAAACATCCACGTTCAACTTAAGCGGACATTGTCCTGATTGATATAAACACATAGAGTAGAGGATATCTGTGTTGTGTCTGCACTAGTTTACTCCATCAACCCTTTCACAGGTTTGCCATTCGAGGTATTGTTCTCCTCTTCTGTCCCACTGGACAATAGTTGGTCCATGGAGACTCATTAGTGCACACGCCGGCAGACATCACAACAGAGAACCTGGATTTCACTTATCCATGATTATGCATCATCACCGACTCTGTAATATTCAAATCTATCAGACACGATGTCGGCAGAAGGTATAGTGTGCACTACTGTTCAACTGTGGGAATTGCATATAATATTTTAGTTTATATAATATGTAAATTACACATTTTTACAGCAGAAAAAGTGTGCAGTATAGAATAAATAATGCAACCAGAGTAAGGGTCGAACCTGGCAAATATGCATGAACACTACCTCTTACCAGATAACCCTTCAGCAACATAGACGCTCGCTATTAAATGCCACCACAGTTGTAACAAACATCCATCCATCAAATATCTATACGGCTTATCTTGTTCCCGATCGTGGAAGGGTTGGATCCTATCCCAGCTGTCATTGGGCGAGAGGCAAGGTTACACCCTGGACAGATTACCAGTCAATCACAGGGCTGACACAAAGGGACAGAAAACCTTTCACGCTCACATTCACACCTACGGGCAATTTATTTATTTTGATTTAACCTTTATTTAACCAGGAAAAGGCTTTAAATTCTCTTTTTCAAGAGCATCCTGGCCAAGACAGACAGCAGCACATGACTATGATACAATAAAAGACATGAAATAAGTGAAACCGGTCAGACTTTGTCTAAAACAACCACAATCATAAATATCTCAGTCACCACTGAACCTAACGAGCATGTCTTTGGACTGTGGGAGGAAGCCGGAGTACCCGGAGGGAACCCACGCATGCACGGGGAGAACATGCAGACTCCACGCAGAAAGGTAAATCCTAAACGGGATCCGGACCAGGAACCTTCTAGCTGTGAGGCGGCTCACCAATGCACCACCATTCTGCCCTAGAACTGCAGAATTCATATCACATCACCCAGATCTAAACTAGCGACACCCTAGCATCCATGAAAGCTTCAGAAGGTGACAAACAACAACTTTGTGGCTGCGTTAAAACATCGAGTGATACATTATCCCCACAGTAACCTCCATTTAAAACATGTCCAGGTTGTCATCATGTGACTAAGGGCGTTCACATCTAAAGTCCGTTTGTTTGGTCCCAATCAAAGACCACATTGTTACAGTGTTGCATTTTGCCTTGAGTTTGGTTTGTGTTCACACGGCAGCTTTTACCAGCGGACCAAGAGTTTTGATGCGCAAGAAAACTGCTCTCTGATTGGTCAGAATTTTCACATGGGAAAACTCCCTGAAGTAAACAAAGAGAGAGAGCACACTGATCAATCACACTCAGCACGATTGCGGGCTTTAATGTTTTGCTGTCAGAGATTTTTACTTTTAACCGACACTGTTCCACAGATCGATCACTTCCATTCTAGTTAGTTTTTCTCTGAACAGTTTGAGCATCTCCGTGTTCTTGTGCGTTTCCACGAGCATTTGTGAAATTGTTTGGTCAGCCCATATTTCTTTTTCCTCGTCGCTCCCCCACGTCTGTCCTCTTCTCATTTCGCTGCCTGTCTCTACAAAAGTCAGCACCTGTAAACTACAATGCACAGTTTCATGGTTTGTTTCCTGTATTTGGTTCTACTTTAAGTCAGTTTACGTTCTCACCAGAATCAAACTGGACCGTGGTTCGTTCTGAAACGGACCGAGACCCGTCTTTTCTTGCGGACCATGCACCGGTTGTTTGGTCCACACCAGAGTTTGATTCCAGCGTTCACACCACCGAGGGGACAAACGCTCCAGGGTTCGGTTCAGTCGGACTAAACAAGGCTGGTGTGAACCCGTCCTTATGTGTAGTTTCACTTCTGTGTCGGTGGGCTGTGGATTCTTTTGTAAGCAGAAAACGTGTCAGTGCTGTCAGAACTATTTCTCACCCTTAAAGCCTTGATAGGAATCAAGTACTTGTGCTTATGAAATGTTGCTTGTAGTTTCCTCTATTAGTTCTAAGTTTGTGTTGATCTGTTGTTGTACAAATAAATATTGATTGTGTCTTCACAGAGTTGCTGTGTCGGGAGATCTTTGTATGACTTCATAGTGAGCAAGAGGGCAAAACTAAACACTACAATGTTTCTCTTTCAGCACAATGCATGATGGGATACAGTGCTTGGTTAAATGGTAAATGGACTGTACTTATGGTGCTTTTCTCGTCTTGCGACCACTCAAAGCTGCTTTTACACTACATGTCGCCTTCAACCATGCACACACACTTTCACACACTGATGGTAGAGGCTGCCATGTAAGGTGCCCAACTGTCAATCAGTCATCACATTCACACACCCTTGTCTTGCCCAAGAACACTTCGACATGGTTTGAAGGAAGACCGACTGTACCACTGATTCACAGCTGCCTGTGAGTGACCGTTGCCTTCCTGCATGCACATTCAAACCTGTGCAGATGATCCAGAAAGCAGCACCCTGTTCCTGCCTACCTGAACGCCCTCATCCAGGTCTACACTCCGTCTCGTCCACTACGCTCTGCCAATGAAAGGCGCCTGGTACTCCCATCACAACAGGGCCCTAAGTCGCTAACTAGACTCTTCTCCTCAGTCGTCTCCCGGTGGTGGAACGAGCTACCAAACTCCATTCGGTCCACAGAGTCCCTTTCACCTTTAAGAAGAAGCTAAAGACCCAGCTCTTCATGAACACCTCTGACCTTCATGATATTGATGCCATTCCAACTCAGGTTGTTGAAGAAGAGGGGATTTAAAAGAGTCAGCCTGAATAAAACAACCTACCTCTCCTCTAAGATAAATAATTGTTAACACATTTGAAATGCTGTCTTTGCAGGTTTGACAGAAGCAACCAGGACTTTAACAGGAAGTAATGGAACAGGTCTGACATGTCCCGAGAGGACTGCACAAAGGTGACCTATAGTGGACAGTCGTTTAGAGTACAGTCTTTTGACACTACAGCTCTGTGCTTTAGTATCGGGCTTTCCTCTTTCTCTCCCTCCCTCATAATGTGCAGGTGTCTTCAGCCTAACCTACTCCTGACACACATTTTATGAACGTGAGAGAAAAACAGCGCTGCCATCCTCACCTCCCCGGCTGTCTTTATAGAACATCTTTGGTCAAACATGTTTAAACATGTGTTTGATTGAAATCAGACATCACAGCTCTTGAAACGCGGGCCAAGGATTGATCAGTACACGACAGGAAGGTGAAGCCTCTTTGGCAGGTAACCCATCATCGTTTTAATACACAAACCCCGAGCGTCTGGCTGTGAAAAAGGTGTCTGATGAATTCCGAAAATGCACCGACCGCCGCGGCGTTGTAGACAACAAAGCTAATTTCCTCTCCAGCTTCTGAACAGGCTTTCCTCTCCTGCGAGCTGCGGGACCACTTCGAGCCTATTTTTTCCACACAGACCTTCTTTTCGGATAAAACCTTAAATCTTCAGCCAGTCTAAATATCAAACCGCGGTTAGTGTGTAATTACATTCTGCGGTGGGTGCAGCCGTACGAGATGAAATGGAGGGGTTTTATAGCGAGCGTGTGTGGAGGAAAATGAAGCGTGTACGTGGTGAAGGGTTTGAATCAGGCGTGTATAGACCAGCGCTGAATACACGCCAACATGGTAGTCGATGCAGAAGAGGTTGATAATTACAGGCGTACAGAATGGGAATGTGGTCGCCTATGTGTGTGTGTGTGTGTTCGAGTGTGTGTGTGTGTGTGTGTGTGACCGATACAGCGGCCTCGGCTACGACTGATGCCAGCTGGACCGGTTTGGCACATATACAAAGACTCCCACACACACACACACACTCGCGCACACACACGCAGTACTGGAAATCACTGGCACAGATGCACACACACATACACACGGAGACGATTAAATGTTTACAATATACATAGTGTATATATAGCCCCATACACACACACACACACACATATGCAAATGTACTTTTGCATGGTACCAAAATTTATCCTCACACACATGCCTATAAAGATCCTAATTCAGGACCGCACACACACACACACACACACACACACACACACACACACGATTTAGATTTAACAATGCATGCACATCTGCAAAACACCAGAACCTGCAGCCGATCCAAAAATCAGAATTATTATTCTGTGAAGAGGCTGAAACATCCAAAGAATTGGAGTCAGTGTTTTGGTGCTCAACAATAAACAGACAGAATCTAAAGACAAATATTAGGCAGGTAAACAGCAGTTCTCCGTCTGTCAAGAAACTAAAATAAATGAAATAAAATAAACTATAAAAAGAAAAATTATATATTTAAATAAGTCTGACTAAAGAGCTGTAAATAATGTGCAATATGTTGCCCAAACATTGTGCAATTAAAATACATTATTTCTCATTTAAATAAAAAAAATAATTGTTGTAAAAAATATTATATTGGTCAAATAATAAAATTCAAATATATAGAGTGTCTCTTGTTGTCTCTCATTGGCCGACCAGATCATAATTCATCCATCTCTAAATCAAAACATTTATTAAACATAATAAATATTTAATATTAGAGTAGTACGTGAAATCATTGATATACAATTATTTATTTTCTTTAATTATATTATTTTCTTTTAATAAACATGGTATTAAGTATTTACTGGGACAATTGACTTCACAGAATAACAGCATGATTTACCATCGATTCCCTGGTTATTCACTACACCCCAATATTTATTTATATATATTAATTTTTACCAAAAGTGGAAAATATGGTGACATAAAATCAGCTGCATGAGCAACTTTATTCTGTAATTCACCTCACCTTAATACCTTTAAAATGTATACATTTCTTTTGTTATATTTTTAATTTAAATGTTTTCTCTTTGTTCTTGTATGGTTTGCTTTTCTTTCTCTTTTTCTCTCCTTTTTTTTGTTGTTGTTTGTTTGTTTGTTTTATTTATTTGTTTTTTCCTTATTGAGATCTATGTTGTAATTAAAGGTAAAAATATGGTGGTAAGTAAATATATGTAAATTCCGTACCTGTCCTTCCACTAATAAAAATAGAAAAAAAAAAATAATTTCTCCTCATTAAATGAGAAAGGTGAATATGTGGCGCCGCAGAGAGAGAGAGAGCGAGCGGCGGGAATGAAAGAGATAACAGAGAAATGTGATGAAATGAAACAGTTGTATTGTTTGGACTAAAAGAATAATGATGACAGAAGGAGGATTCTGGACGAGAAGCTTCTTCCAGACTTCAGTTTACCTAAAATAACTTTTATAATAACCCCCCCCCACACACACACACACACACACACACACACACACACACACACACTCCACTCGCTGCCGGTTGTCTCGTCTCGTCGCAGATACAAGACCTGAAAATGGACGAGGGCCAAAGCTGGCACGGGCGACGTCTGTCCTGCTACGGAAGCCGAAAATAAATTGAGCGCTACACACACACACACACACACACACACACACACACACACACACTTTTTACAATTTACCTGCACGTGCTTTTAAAGGTGTATCGTGATGTTTCTTTGTATTATTTTTCTTTTACTACATTTTTATATTTTTGTGATTTCTGATGGTAGACAGAGCCGACACTGCACGAGAGAAAACAAACAGAAAAATGCCTCCAAAGTAAAAAAAAACAAACAAAATGTCCAAAAGACAAGTTCAGGCAATACTGATGTTTCATCTATAACTCATTATTTATCGCCCATGTCACATGAAAATGAGTGCTTAGCTCTGACTAAGGAATGCATGGATGTGCTTTTATCTCCTGATAGATTTTTATGTAATTCTAAAAAATTGTTTACATTATTTAATGATCACTGTCAACTTAAACCTCTACAAAAAAGTATGTGAGGCTTTTAAATGTTCAAGAACAAAAAAAAGCTAAAAATTGAATAATTTTATCATAAAAAACTAAATCTAATGATTCTGTAAACACATGACAGACTGGAATTAATCAATCGATATCAGCATTGACCCCAGATACAGAAACTCGTCCAAATACCACTAGAGGAGATTCTGACGTTGGACCCAACAGCCGTACAAACCCCCGTCTCACCCCTGTGCAAACACGACGACCTTCTTACCTCCAGGCCGAGCTCTTGTATTACACACACGAACAAAAAAATCTCCGGTATTTTAATTGGAAAAAAGTCCAGGCAGGGACGGAGCAGCGCAGGATGGGAAGGGTCAGCCGCAAGATCACACACCCTGTCACAGTGCACCGTGAATGGACACACACAAACATGGACACACACACACACACGCACACACACACACACACTGAAACCAACAGAGATGCAGTAAACTGGAGACATTTTAAACTATAACTTGGCTTGATAAGTTGAATGTGTCTGACTGTGGTTTATAAAATTAGTTCTCTTTCAAAATAAAAAACACAAAAACATCTGGAAAAAAACATTTTCTTTATTATTCTTCAGGCCTCTTGCATTATGTTCTATATTTTCTATTTTTCAGTAGCTAGTTTGTCATATTTGGATGAAACCCAGCAGAAACTTCTGGCCTCTACTTTGTTTCCACGTCAACCCCTCTACGCTCCAACATAAAAGCACTTCTGTGAACCTTTTTCGCTCCTTCAGTTTGTGCAGAAACAAATCCACACAAAGCGTTACAAATCCTGGAAGCGCTTCAAGCACCTCGTCAACCGGAGGAGGCCTCTTCCTAAAACACGTAGTTTGATCTGACTGGACTTGTAGAACCTTAATTCAAGAGTAGAGAAGAACTTCCTCTCCACTAAGACTTCATAAGAGACTCCACCAACCTGGAATCTGGGAGTTCAAATAAAACTGCCTAAAGTTCTCAGAACTGAACCTTAAGGAGCGCTGAAAACAAAGGGTTCCTTCAACCTTCGAAGGCTCATTAAAAGACACCTTTGTGTTCGTTTTTGTACCTTTGACAGTCCTCTAAAAGACTGAAGAACATTTTGTTCAGGAGTTCACCGCCTCGGGCGCCAGTTTAGCTCAGCGGTTAAATCAGCGGCCCGGGTACAGAGACCAAAGTCCTCGATGATGCGGCCCCTGGTGCGGCTCCCACCCTCGGCCCTTTGCCGCGTGTCATCCCCCATTCTCTTCTCCATTGTTTTCAACACTATCCACTGTTCCCTCTTCTGTGAACTCCCTGTTATTTAGCCCAGGGTCCATAAGTAAAGGCAAAAAAGAAAGAGTTGGCTTCCTTCACAAATTCTTCCCAGACACCAATAGTGACAACAAGAACATCCAAAATACTAAGTTCCCCATCCCTCCATCCATCCATCCCTCCATCACACATGTTAATTACATGTACATGTGTCCTAAAATCTGGCTGTTTCTTGAAACCTAAACCCAACTCGATTGTTGAGGGAGCTCTCGAAGATACAAACAGTTTGTCTGGTAGATACTTTGTGGAAACACTTCATGAAAGACCTCAAAAAAAGATTGATCTGATCTAACAATACTTCCAGGATCTGATAATAGGGTGAACAACATACCATGCCACTGCGACCTGGCCCCGGATAAGTGGATGGATGGCTAACAACATATATGACATATACGGTTCAAAAACCGAAATGATGCTACCAGGAACCCGCTCAGAAATTAAGAGTTGTTTGAAAACCTCCCTCAGAAAGAATTCTCCATCCACAAGGAATAGTAGTTACTCAACCCATTTGAAATCACCTTGGTGATACTGTCGTTAATTTTCCACAAACCTCACACCAACAAAAGTTTCTATGTGAGCGTCTCGGCCGAGAATCCTCCAACCTCAAATATTTAATCGGTTGCTTACCCTTTGCATATCCTTCGTGCAACCGGTTCAAAGCAATAAGAATCCTTAAGGTTGCATTGACACAAAATATTAGATGTTGCAATTTCGTGGAAAGTCATTGGAAAGATGCAAAGGAGTGAATTTTCCCCAAGTCGTTTTTTTCAACAGGAAGTGCTTGTACTGATTTGTTGATGGGTGACAATACTGAAACTCTACTCACACCTGAAGTCTTTTCTTAAGTGCAAACACGACACACTTCTTCATTGTGGCTTGTCAAACATCAGGACTTACATTATTTCCATCCATTAAATATCATCAGTCAATGAGATATTTGGGACTTTGGACTGTTGGTGGGATGAAAGTTCAAGAAAAAAGTCTTTTTAATCTTACGTTACGACATAACCTCGACATGACGGGTTGGAACCACACACAGGACCGTTGAGTCTTTCATCCAGCCCTTTATCTTTCTGAACCATTTCTATTATCTCAAGTATCAGCTGTCACATGAAGGCAAAAAAAGACCCCAAATAATCGAACAACACAAACGGAGCTGTCTCAAGCCTAAAATAACCTCTCTGAAAGAAGGTTCTCTAACCTCAACTCTTTTTGCGACAACCAATGGATTTCTCGGAGGAACCCTGCAGCGACATTTTCCCTGGCTGACAAACACAAACAGGCTCGCTGGCTTTGAGGAGGACCCTCGGATGAACCGCCGCTCGTTAGAGTGTGCTGGCTGCAGAGGTACAAAAGGTGGAGGAGGGGAGGTCAGCCCACTCCGCTGTACAAAGCCCATAGAGAAGTCGGTGAGCCAGGAGGACCAAATCCCTGCTAATCCACAGCGCAGAGAGACAGAGAGGGAACACAAATAAGCTCCATTACAAGCTGAGGGCTAACAGGAAGCAGGACATTCTGCTAGACTGTTAGCTATTATCACGCTATTACTTAACAGGAAGACGCAGCCAGTCTTAAATCCCGGTCCTTAAATAACCTTGAGCAGAAACCACTCTCAACTGAAAGACACATTTCAATTCACATCTGGCTGCTTGGACACCGAGCGAGACCACGAGTGAGACAACGACCCCGTTGAGATCATGAGATGCTTCAAGAATTGTTCCCAAGCTCAAGTTCAAACACTCATCGTAGATATGAATTAAATCTAGGCAGGGTTTGGGTAACATTAAGGGCTCAACTGAAAAAACAATAAAGGGTGCATTCACATGTAAAATTCACCATCACATAAACATGCTTTATATGTTTTAAGGCCCTCACTCATCATCGCTCCCTGTATGCTCGAGTTGGCTGGCCTGCATTGTCCGACCGTAGACTAAATCTATGTCCTTATTCATAAGGCAATTCTTAACTTGCTTCCCTCTCGCTCATGTAATTCTATTCATCTGAAAAATGCTGGCAGCTTCAGTCTTCGCTCTGTGACGTGTTCGCAAGGCTTAATTTTGCTATCTGGCCTCAAAGTGTGTCTTGAAATGGGGAAGAGGTGTTTCAGGTGCGCTGCTCCGGCTGCTTGGAATCTGCTGCAGGAGGGTTTGGGTCTGAAGGAGCTGATCTCCTTAAATCTTTTAGTAGATTGAAGGCGTTGGACGAAGATGCATCAGGTTGTAGATGCTTTGACTTTCGCTATGTGACCCAGAATATGCTGACTTGTTTTTGTTATTTTTATGTGTTGTATGTTTCAAACGTTGTTAAAATGTGCTGCTGTCTTAGCCAGGACACTCTTATAAAAGAGATTTTTAATTTCAGTGACTCTTTTCCTGGTTAAATAAATGTAAATAAATATATAAAAACAACCTTGTTCCTTAAAAGTTCTGCAAAAAAATATATTATATGTTATAAAATAAACATTATAATTGAATGTCGACTTGTGCATTTGCATGTGAACTTATCACCAAACAGGTACATGTGGTTTTGTCTCATTATATATGTGCAATTTAATGTTTACATTCAGTTACATGTTTGGTCTTTGAAAACTTAACAATGAACCAAATTACATCAGCAGACCAAATAATACGTTTACAAAAAGTCAGGTCGATTTCTGCTGATTTGACTAAACTCCAAACGTCAAGCCATTTTCAGGTGATCTAACTTATTAGATATATTCTGTTCCCTGATGGATTCAAACTCTTAATTCTTAAGCAAAGTAAACCACTACAAACCAATAGAAGTGGCTGAGTTACGTCGAATGACAAAGAACACTTAGCTCATGTAAAGTTGACATTTTTTAACACCACACAACGGAAACAATAACCTCTCAGTGTCAGCCTAAATATCAACACTTTAACTGAAGCAAAACTCTCGTCTAACATAATTTTATAAAAGGTTCTTTCTGTCTATTTTTCCTTCTGTATTCGACCCTGAACAAACACAACACCACCTTGACGCTGGGTGACGAACATGCCAAAGAAATCTCTGCGTCACTCTGCATTTGGACCGTCAACATCTCAGCCCTCATTAAAGAGCTGATTCTCCGTCTCATCCCTTCACAAGACGTCACAGCAGCACTTCTTTAAAGGTCGCTGTTAAATTTGACCTTTCCTTTGGTGTTTCTAACCAGCAGCTTCGCCGACACCGAGGATTTTACAGAACAAGACACAACAGTACTCCAAACCAGAGAGAACAAACTCACGATCCAAAACTAGAGCCACGCTCACTGTGTGGATATAAATAGTAGATTTTGTTGGACTCGCCCACACAGCAGAAGCCCACAAACCAACATCACTTTGTATTCTGGTCATGTCTGCCTCCTCCAAGCCCAAAACGGCTCTCAGACCTGGAGTGTTACTGTTGTAGTTTTTTCTGTTCTGTTGCAACATGAGCATTTGTGTTCTCTTTTATTTTGGTCTACTGCTGATTTTCTTTCTTGCTTATAATTCCAATTTCTTGACAGGGTTGTTCTTGGATGGCTGGTTCCATTCTATAGCTGGTTAATTATCTGGATGCGTTAAGCTCAAACAAATAATTCAAACTCGTGGGCCGAGTCAGAGCTGGTGCCGAATCCCGGACCAGATCTGAGCACTGGGACAGCATGAGAACCGGCTTTCAGACACAAACTGGCATCCACACTTAGCTGGTCCAGAACCCTTAACTGCTGACATCACAGGCTGGGGGCGGGGTCATCATGACCGACAATAAGTGATCGCCCAGAGCCTCATTACAGCACCACCATGCTTCTAAAGGAGCCCGGAACAGACAAACCCAACACTGTCTCTCTTTTAAAATGTTCGCGGCCAAAAGGAAATGGAGAGAAGGGGTAAAAGAAAACCAAAAAGGAGAGACAAATAAAAGAGACACTAAAGGAGAGAAGAGGAATAAAGGACGAGTTTAAAGCTGAAGAAGAAGAGAATAAAAAGAGGCGCGCAGAGACGAGGGGAGAAATAAAAAGATGATTGTGTTAGAGACTGAATTTTGCTAAAAAATAATTTGATTCAATTTATTTTGAACAACAAAAAGGAAAATATCTTCACTGACAAAATATTTTAAAATTTTTATTTAAATATTATTTATTCTACAGCTTTTTTTTTTCACTTTTACTCAGAACATTGAGCTATTAATAACAGGTGAGTGTTTTAATAAAACTAACTCCTCATGGTGACATGTTTCTGTTCATTACTAATTCCCTTCTAAATAAAGGGTCTGCACCAGAGCTGATTTTTTTCTTGTGATCAATCTGATCCATTGATCACAAACACTTTCATCCTGATGAGTGGTGGGAAGCGCAGGGTAACTCACGATACGATACGTGGCCGAGGATAACGATAAAATCACGATACAGTGATTCTGCGGTTACTGATATATTGCAACACAATCATATAATGATACATCACGACATCTGATTAACTGAAGAACACAAAAGAATTAATTTATTATTCACTGCAGATTTTGACACAAATTGAGACAAACAATGAGGCGGTGACTCAAATTGGCAGGGAGATCTGCTTAGAGCGCTGGATTTTTAAAAATTAAAATATTGATATATTGTATCGGCAATAGGATAATTGCACACACCAGTCGGGACGATTCTTTATTTTTAAACAGTAAAACAAAAATAAGTCGTCCTATATTTAATTTGTTTTTCAGGATCACGAGGAGGAAGAAAATGATTGAAATGGAAAACGAAAGATATTTAATATTTGATCATTTTGTAATTTGATTCTTTGAGGAAAATGTTCCCGACTTGGCTGAAATTAAACTGTAAAATAAAACGGACCGACTTTCTCCATCAATTAACGTCTTTATCATCCTGACAGTGATTGTTATTTATCGTTCTTTTTTACATTAGACTCGTTAAACAATGAAGGAAGAGAAAGTCTTCCTCCTGTCAGTCACGTTCGACTTTGACATCTGTCGGTTGTTTCCATTCAGAAAAATAAAGAACCCGATGGAGTTGTTCTGTGAGTCGATGTTGACATGTAGACTCTCTCTCTTTCAGAGCGTCATGTCGAGTGTTTCTGCGTGTGAAAGGAAACACTCAGAAGACGTGATCTCCTCTGACATCCATATAATGAGTCCATTTTAATAAACTATGTGACTAATAGTGCGATTTGACGAGGATGGCGAGATGACGAGGGGAAAGAAAGGGAAGAGAGGAGAGAAAGGGAGGAGGGGAGGGGGAGAGGAAGATGGATAGAAGAAGGGTTAAACTCCCTCTTCCTGCATGCTGTGAGTGCGTGCGTGTGTGTGTGCATGGTAGCATGTGTGTGTGTGTGTGTGTCTGATGGGGGAGGGTTGGACTGTGCAGACATGAATCATTCTGAGCGATTCAAGCGTTTCCATGACACCGCCGGGCACCGGTCCAGAAGTTTCTAAAAAGTCTGAAAGGTACCGACACACACACACACACACACGCACGCACACACACACACACACACAAGCACACACTCTAGCAGACAATCCCACCAGCGCTGAATTTGAAATAATCTATATATTTATTCATGGCGTTGTCTTCCCGTGTAAAGCGTAACATTTTTTGGGGATCAACATTAATTTAACAGACGATGGTCGATGAGTAACCGTCGTCTCACAGACAACCACCCCACACACACACACACACGCACACACACACACTCCCCCCGTCCTTCAGTCCCAGCAGGCATTGATTTCTTGGCACCGGTGCGAGTGAATACATCAAACAACAGATGAACGTATACGAGCGTCGAGAGCGACTCGAGAGACGCAGCATCCAGCTCACATCTGTCGGCTTCTACCTTCAGCCATATCAGAGCAGATCAGACTCCTGATTGGACGACAGGTTGATTATATCGCAGGTTGATTAATTTTTGTCCCTAAGAACTTAAATTACATAAAATTCTTTCAAATTCAGTTCAAGTTGAAATTCTTTTGGAGAAATCTCCGACTAAGTTTGTGAAGTATTTAAAATAAATCAGACACAGATTATTTAGGTTTCCCCGTCGAGTTTCTTTAAGTTTTTTCATTCTGAAAAACAGAGCACTGAGTTACATGGATACAATACATACATGGATTTAAGACTTAAGACTTTTTAAGACTGCTTTCATACTTAACTATTTAGAAAGTGATATGCAGTCGCAAGTTGATAAAGTTGTCTGTAAGTGAGACATTAATACCTGAACCTTCAGATCAGTACATTTTTTTCTGCATCCTCTTCAGTAACAGAGTACGGAACTGAACTGGACTGATTTTGTAATAACTGGGCGTTTTGTAATAATGAAGAGGACGTTTGCTGTCCTGAGAACACAGCCAACTTCAATAACAATGCGAGGCACTCACTCTCCTCGAAGGGAGACTGGAGATGAGACCCCCACTTATGGTACGCACTAAAATTTGCAACATGACTGGGAAATAAACACACTGCAACATATTAGCTCAATTCCTTAACAATATCTGAACATTTGAAGTCCGCCCCAGTGCATGCTGGGACAATACCAGAAGTACTCTGGGACGCTAAAGTACAAAAGCCCACACAGGCAACAAGACAACAAACAGAACCCAAAATAACATCTGCTACCAAAAACAGACTCCTCTCCCCAAAAACTTTGAAGCTCTTTGAAAAAACCTCCAAAAGCTGAAACATGTTACAAATCCAATAATGATTAAAGGAACAATACAGCATGCCAGCTAATGTTGCTAATGCTACCTGTGTCCCAATCACAGATATCATGCTGCTTCTGTAGGAATGAGTCTTCATTGTGTGTTAAATATGTGTTCAGATTACAACGTGTGTGCAGAGAAGTGTCTTCCAAATGACTACACTCCTTCACAGCTCCCCACATAATAAAGCTTGATTGTTTGTTTGGGGTTTTTTGCCTCGGTGCATTAAGAGATTTTGTATCTTTTTTTCATAGACAGACTTACTCTGTTTTCACCTGGACCTCCTCCCTGCAGGTCCCTTTTTCAAACGTACACTATGGGCCACCTTTTTGCAGTCAAAAATGAATAAAACCTGTGTAAAGCAAAGATTTGTCTCACGATCAACTGAAGAAATACTTGTTTTTTTTAAGTTTAATATTGTAAACTTATATGTTGAAAACACTTGTTGTTGTTCTGTATAATATAAACAAGCCCACACAGCCCTATCGGACAACAAAAAGTCGTTTCTTCTCCAAAATCCCAAAACAACATCTGCTCCTGAAAGCAGACTCCTCTCCCTGAAACAGAGTCCGGCGTTTAAACTCATCCCGTCAAAGGAAACCTGCAGGAACGTGAGACAAAGTCGACAATCATCCGGGAAACAAGAAAACATGTTGGGAGTTTGTTCTGATTCAACTTTTGCCTCCTCGAGCCAGAGCTAATATTGCTAACGCTAACGCACCTGACCTGTGTCCCAAATCATGATTCCATGCTAATTCTGACCAGCTGTCTGTCTGTGGTGTGTTGTTCACTCATTCACAGCACCGTACATTACTGGAGTGATTTTGATGTGAGAACATCAGAGACAGACTACTTTAATCTCGACCTCCTCCAACTGCCCGAAACAGCCGCTCTTTTTAAAACTGCTGGGCCTGTCAACAGCTTCTCTTTTTTTTCACCAACTCAAACAAACTCGACATTCATCTCGGCCCATTATACACACAACCTCCAGTAATATGGCCCAGTGCCATTCTGACGCATAATATAAAATAACAGAAAGCACAACAGAACCGCACAATTTTTCCTCAAAGGGATTTACAGTCTGTACAGCAACACTGCCTATTCTTTCTGTCAGTCATTACATCAAGACTAATCTCTATTTACTTTATCTGTAGGCAGGGACGTGGATTTTGGAGGCAAGTGTTGAACTACGTTTGTAGTCCGAGTAATATTGACCAATCACGTATCAGCAGGCTGCGGTGTATGCAAGAAAAACAGTGAGGAGAGGAAAAGGAAGTCTTGACGGGAAGTCGTTTATTTATTTATTTAGGCTGTGTCGTCTCAGACTATAGTTGATGGGATCCAAGACTGCTTCAATAATAACTTCAGAAACCACACTCGAACATCCATCCATCCATCACGCTTATCCTGTGCAGGGTTTCCGGAGGGCGGAGCCTATATCCTAGCTGTCATTGGGCGAGATACAGGTACACCCTAAACAGGTCTCCTGTCAATCACAGGGCTGACAGACAACCTTTCACGCTCACATTCACACCTACGGGATGTTTCAGAGTACCAATGAGCATGTCTTTGGACTGTGGGAGGAAACCAGAGTACCCGGAAGGAGCCACACATTCGTGGGGAGAACATGCAGACTCCACACAGAAAGGCCCACGATACGTTCGAGCTGGGAACCTTCTAGCTGTGAGGCGACAGCGCTAACCACTGCTCCACCGTGCAGCCCAGCACGAGAACAAAACAACATAATGTAATAAAGCACGTGTACAAATAAGATACGTCTCTTGTGGAGGTTTCCTGAATGTCTCTGACCGTCTACACGTGAAGCTGTGTGTTTCTGTAAGATGTTGTGTCATGAATGTATCAGAAGCAGAGTTCATTTGTCCGTTTCATTATGAAGCAGACGGATTTGAATTCAGCAGCAGCCATGACACTTGTTCCCTGTTCATGTGAATGAGACCACGAGAGCAGTGCCCCCCTCCCTCGTTACCAAACAGCCTTCATTATCCAACACCCCCCCCCCCATCCCATCACGCACACACTACTTCACCCCTCCTCCACCCTGGAATCAATAGACAAACAACACAAACAACAACGAGGCGACAAGCAGGGCGACCTCACCAAAACCCTCCAAACAGCAGGACGTCAGCAGGAGATTTTAAGTATTCTTACGCAGGCAGGTGTGTTTGTGACCATGCAAAAAAAGGAAATTTTTAAAAATGATTAAAGGTGTCTGATTAAAAAAAGAAAACAGAAATTCTCTCATTTGCTTTTGGAGATTTTATTTGACTTTTGTTCCACATTTTCCTTCAC
Organism: Semicossyphus pulcher; assembly: GCF_022749685.1. Classification (NCBI taxonomy): domain Eukaryota; kingdom Metazoa; phylum Chordata; class Actinopteri; order Labriformes; family Labridae; genus Semicossyphus; species Semicossyphus pulcher. The sequence continues at coordinate 5,023,589 of NW_027211702.1, forward strand.
GAAGCTTCGGTTTTCGTGAAGACAAACGTCGCCGATTTAAACTACAGAGTGTGTATGCAGCGCGAGTGTGTCGCTGTGTGTGTGTGTGTTGGTCTCAGACAAAACAGGGCTGCTGAAATGCGGCAGGCACTGCAGATTTTTGTTGGCTGGCTGACAACGCCGTGCCAGTGCCAAGCCCCGACGGCGGAAACGACTAAAAGACGCATAAGGCTGGCATTAGAGCCCCAAATCTTCTCTCCCCCTCCATCCCTCCTTCTCTTTTCTCGCTCCGTGGCACGGCGTTTACTTTGGTCGGGGTCTGACTCGATTTGGCAACATTCACACCCATTCGTGAATTTATCAATCTGTCTTTATTTCGCTCTGATCTGATGATGGGAGGGGGGGGTAGAAAACATGGCACCTGAAACACAGCAGGAGGTTGAGGTAGACCGCCGCGTTAGCGTGTTTCTCCTTTCTTGTTTGTGTTTTTGGACATCACCTTGTTCCGTGCTCCAGTTTAACCCCCCGTCCTCCCTTGATAAGTGTCGCCGAAAGAGTATTTCGTAGGATTTTCTCTTTCCAGGCTTTATTTCTCCCTCCATATCTGCTGCCTTTGTCTTGAGGATTTTGGGCAACACTTCCACAAAAACCTCGGACACAATAGCATCTGGAGTTACATCCATAAGGCACTGAGCCCATGTTCCTACTAAAACCTAAAACAAATGAAGAAACCGGCGTACTCAAATTATGCTCCCGAGACAATAAGCACAAAAAATCTCCTGTAAAACATTCAGGATTACCTCAAACTAAAAGCCTGTCTCTGTGTTTGGAGTCCATTATTGATGGAACAATATTTAGCAGCAGAGTAAACAAAGGCGGGATGCTCCAGTCGTAGCTGTAAATTGTGTTTGGGTATTGTTCGGCAGACAGATGACGACTGCTAATGTTGAATTAAAAAGGTTCTTAGAGGTGGATTTAACACGTTTCCTCTTGTCTTCGGGGTTGAGACGGGAGGCGAACGACGCGGGAGACAAAGAGAGAGGTAGCAACGAGAGAAAAGGTGTGAAATTCTGAATTAGCAGCACAATATGGAAGTATTAAAGTGCAGCACAATGAGCAGTGTGAGAGCTGCACAGTGTTCACTGACACCGTCTGACTAAATAAAGATGCAACGTTCAGGCTCACAGGTTTTCATGTGTCACACAGGAACAGGCCAGGAAACCAAGCGAATGTTTCACACCAACACGGCTCAAAAAAGGATCTGTGTGTCTGCTGCCCTTTTGATTTAAAGATACGCTGCTAAGATTGATTTTATTTCAAGGGCTTTCAGCTGAGTTACACGTCATTTCCCGACATCTATTGTTATTTTTAGGATAGAAGCTTGATATTATTTTTTGCCTGTATGTCCATTTCATTGGCAGGTTTGAGACGTCACAAACCTAAGGAGCCAATCCTGTTAATGGACGGGGTGACGCTATGCATATCATTATGTGTTACCTATGGCAACCACTTCAGCAATGTGCGAGCCAGCTGTAACCGTCATTTTTGCAAACTCATTAATTACTACATTTTAAGCTAGCTAAGTTACAACAAGTTGCCACCAAGCGACCGCAGAGACGTGTTTTGTTTTCGTGACGGAGGAGGCGGGGGGAATTTGCAGATTCAGGAATTTTTTATGAGGGAGAAGGAGGAGATGTTTTGGGACGATTTTTACAAGGTAATTAAACGTATTTATTATTTCAAGCAGAGCATTTTATACGGCTTAAAACAGCAGGAGCTGGTCTTTAAAGGATGCACTTAAGGAGTCAAATGGTGCCACAGAGTTAGCTTCACATGGGCTACGTTTAGTCAAATTTCCTCCATGTAAAGTTGTCCCAAATTAACTGTTAGCAAGTGTATTTTTTTTTTTCAATTTTAATTATGAACCTACTTATATGAGTGCATTTTAGACTTTTTTTACACACCTGTATTTTCGTCTTCATTTGAATTCTCTTATCTTTGTGTCAAAATCCTCCCTTAAGTGATTTTAATGGCCTTTCATCCATCTGTCTTCTGGAGGGTTGCCCCTCAACGACCTCTCGAGTATAAATAAAAGTGGATTGATTGATTGAAACTTGATGATTCTCAAGTTCTGGAGCTGTGAAGTCTTTTCTATGACTTCAAAGCAGATTTGTGGACTTTTGTGTGGGATGGACATGAAGACATTGATCTCTCCAGAAAGTGTGAGTTGGTCTGAATATGAGAGCATTTGTTCGAGTCATGACTTCTGAGAAGGAGTGAAGCAACCATCTGGCTGAATTTAGGCTGAACGTGTGATTTTGTTTTGATTGTGAGCGGTTTCCAGGCAGGAACGGACCAGAGCCATCAAAGCTAACGGAGCTAACGGAGCTAAGAGAGCTACAAGAGGTGATAGAGTGATGTGAGTTTACCGACATGACAGAGACGACAGAGGCTAACGAGGCTAACGAGGCTAATGAGGCTAAGTAGCTAACAAAGCTATGGGAGGTAACAATTCTGTGTATCAACTACAGTCGCACTTCTTTCTAGTTTCCATATGAACGTTTTAATTCCACAGTTTTAAGGTGGTGAATGAAGAGCAAGGTGACGTTATTCATTTGAACAACAAAGAGAAACGTTCAGGGATTCTGATTCAAAGCGTTTTTTCCTGCCTCGTTCAACCTCTCTCTCTCTGTGGGAGGAGGAGGGGTGACCCCGGGGAGATGGATGATGGGTCAGGTGCTGTCAGACTGGAGAGGTCAAAGGTCAAAGCATCCTGTGGTTCAGCATCACGCTCTGATTTTCTCCTGTCGCTCTCATGGCTTCTCCTCCTCCATTCTCTTCTGATACCTGTCCTCCTCTTTGGCTTAAAGACTTTCTTTCCTTTTCTTCCTTCTTCCTTTCAATAGTTTTCATCAGCATCAAATACGTTATTTTCTCTCTCACTCTCCTCCACATTCTCCTCCTCCTCCTGCCATCAATGACAGACCTATCCCTCCTCTTCCTCCTCTGGCTCCCAGCTTAATACCTGTATTTAGACAAATGCGACAGTGTCTGAACACCTGGACGGCTGTAATAATATGAGGTTTATATGGCTGTAGATCTGGGAGCTGCATCGCGCCGCTGATGCTCTCCGTGTGATTTCAGCTCGACCACCTGGCTGCAGAATAATGACATATCTGCACCCACACGCTGTTCAGGAGCCGGTGATCAGAGCGGCTTCATCACAGCAGGGCAGACCCCACCTGACATCACACGGCGAGGGAGAGGAGGGCGGAAATAGATGGACGGAGGGAGGAAGGAGAGAAGAGCCACAGAGAAGCTCAGAGAAGACATTCACCTGCTTTCTAGTTAATACCCTTATCAGCTATAATGTAAGAACATATTGCACTGTGGCCTCAATTAGGCTTTATTACAATACACTCACTACAGTTCAGACATGATGCAGAGGAGTACACAGCTCTTTGAACCTCAAAGGTTCCAAAAAACAATGATTTCATGACACAAAAAAACTCTTTTCACTCTGTGTATCACTCCGCCTCAGCCAGGTGTTCCAAATACTGTGTTTGTCTGTGTATGTCTTCATTGATCAAGCTGGTACCTCTGAATCACACAGCAGACTCTTATTTCACTGGTAGCTTTATAAATTAAATCAAACAGATAAATGTTCATCATACAAAGTAGCTGATCTGTGGTCACCTGTGGACACGAGCTGTGTTTCAATCCACGGGCTGCAGCCCTCGAAGGAGGCGGTCCAGCGAGGATGATCCATTCGCAGCCTGCGTAAACGTTAAACGAACTGAAATGAGACGGTCCGGTCTACCCTTGCGTCACCAAACGCCGCTCCTGTCGCCTAGCAACAGGTAGCTAGCGGGCTAACTAGCTAGCATAACTAACCAACCCTAAAGATAATTTGTTTCAAGGGCCCTTTCGTTCTCTTAAACATGTGTAACACTGCAAAGAGTTTTTCATTTTAAAGTGTATTCCTCGGCCGTTTAAAAGTCTGCCATTTCGTTTGAATTAGCGCGCAATGCATCTCGGGATACGGTGGGATGCATACGTAAGGATGCACTCAATGGATCCTTCGCGTCCCGGGAAACAGAGGACGCATTTGTCGGCCGCGTCTGAAGGAGCCTTCAAATTGGGACAGAACTTCAACGCGCTTGTGTGACGCAATCGGCCTTCAAATACGGCCTTCGAAGGCCGCAGCCCCTGGATTGGGACACAGCTACAGAGTGCGGGAGAATGTTTGGGTTGCTTGGCAACAACAGTCCAGTTTCAGTTAAGTTGTGGAATTAGTTGAGTTGGTGGAGCAAAAAACAATCTGAATCTGAATCACAGCCATGACGATATTCAGTACAGCATCACTCCCTCTCATATGATATTGCTTAATTATATGCTATTTTTATATCCAAAGTACTAAAGTAAACCTGCTCCCAACTTGCAGGATTCAGTCTCTATATATTCCATGCTACGTTTTCTAGTGTTTGTTTTAGCTAGCTAGCTAGCAGTCTGCAAGCTAACATGATTACTTTAGCTGAGCTATAGTCGGCCTAAAGAGCTCCACATAGAAAACTTTAACTGTGACCGAATATAAAAAACAAACTGATCATAATAAATAATTACAATAAGCTAAACAATGTACTGCCATTAAATCTTCTCTTTATTGTTAGCTGTTGTCTGTTTGGTGGGGGGGGTCATTTGTCTTAGTTAACACAGAAGCGGTGATAGCAGCTGCTCAGATAACCTTACCTTATGTATTATTGTTAATTATCATAAAGAATGATTTCGGTTCAATAGAGTCCACACAATGACACATTTTGTGAAACTGATTTGTTGCTATTGTCCTTGTTCTTCCACAGGAAGGTGACCTCCCTGTTCGTAACCCCACCTACAAAGCTCTGATTGGTTGATTGTTTCCTCGACCAGGAAGTAGGCGCTAATGAGAACGACAGCGGTTCTTTCTGAAATGCTGAATAAACCTGAGATGAGGAACAGTTACTGTTTTTATAAAGCCCAGCATGAAATCAGGATCTGAAGAAAAATATTTCCTCACAAGCAGAAAACCTTCTTGGACAGACTGTGTGCTGTTATATTTTCTGTAAAGGGAGCTGACCCACGCGGCGGTGTCACTGCCTTGCTCCATGTATTGAGGCAGAGAGGGATTTGAACCTTTCAACCTGGCAGATTCAGGGCGGTTTAACACTAACAGCGTGGTTTTTCAGCTCTTTGTCAGCCCGGTTCCCATTCAGTGTGTGCCAGCAGAGGCTCTGCCCGCTGCTTTCACATGGCACTGCCCTGGAAGCGTGGGAAAAAAAAGGAAAAGCTACCACTTTACCCTCGTCTACTGCCATGGAAACCAACCAACGGTCGGGACATTAAGGCAGTGATACGCAGGGAAACTTTGTGGGCCAATCTGCCAGCCTGGCTGCTCTACTTTAGTTTTTTTCCCCTCAGGTTCCCTGCTCCCCTTTCCTCCTCCAGCTCCTTATTTTTTAGCCTTTTGCTCCTCACTCTGGTGCTCCTGCATCATGGAGGTCAGTCTGTGATCTGTGTGACGCGTGTGCAAACTATTTCCTGAATGGTGGATTTTATTTTTGAAATTTGGACCTTCTAGCAAACAGCATACATTCATAACAAACTGTTTTTAACTGGAGGATTATTTCCTCACTTGTGAATGCCTCAACTGTTCATTTTCTTTGTCTGTTATTGATTCATTGATCGTTTAAGAAGAAAGAACCCAAGAATTTGTGGTGTTTTTCTGCAGGTTTGTTATCCATTTATTTTCAGACCGGGGCCTAATTGCTTAATTGGAGCAGAGTATTAATCAGCCATATTAGCTCTAACATCAGAGGACTTGTTATTTCATCTTAATCTGATTTGAACAGATCAAGAGACGCTGTTTATATAAATGAAAGAAAAATGAATCAATCGTTTAGTTGCCAGCCGCTCCTGATCGATCACTTTTATTTTGGTTCTGTGTGCCAGTCTCTCCTTTTTGTTTATCAGTGTGTGCAAATGGATGCCCAGCCAGCGCCCGTCTCCTATAATTATTATGTGTGAGCGTGTGTGTGTGTGTGTGTGTGTGTGTGTGTGTCTGTGTGTGTGTGTCTGTGTGTGTGTGTGTGTGGCGGGGGGGAGCAGGTGATTGGTTTGCAACAGCTGGAGAGAAAAAGGAGAACACAGCTGCAGGGAGAGAGGAGAGGAAACAAGAGAGGAGAGTAGGAGAGGGAACAGTGAAGGATGCAAAAGAAGAGAGAGTCCCAGTCTTGACTTCTGAAGCATTTTTTTTAGATATGAAAAACATATTTTTCTTACCTAATGAAGTAGTTATGATGACTAAACCTAATTAAATTAATTGTTGCACATTGACAACTAAGCGTAAAATGTAAGATATTCCTCGTCAAGCTTTATTTTGAAAGTCTTACATGACTAATTATTGCTTATTTTTGAATGCTTTTATCTTGAAAGTCTAACCAGATCTATTGTTGTGAAGTTTATAACATAAAAAGAGAGAAGACTCCCCGGCCTTCATGTGAGTTAGTATGTGTTGGGTTTATATCAATGACTGTATTAGCCGGACCACGTCTCTCCATCTGCTCTCATTGAACGAAATTGAAGCCAAAATACCCCCGTGACGGGCGCTGCCATCTTGCGATGCTGACTTCGTTTGGAGCCAGAGCTGCGCCGTAGTTCAGTGTTCAATGAGTTCAATAGTGTTTGTGTTAGTTACGTCTCCTCCCGCCGTTCCTCCTCTACTCTGCTACTCGGGAACAGAACGCTGCAGGAGCCGGATTTGTCAACGGAGCTGTCAATCATGAGGCCACACCCCCTTTTTATAGCATCAAATAACTAATTGAAAGTAAACTTGTAAAAAAAATGACACAAACGTAAATCAGCATGATAAGAACTAACTATAGTGACAGAAACCATGTTTGAGAAAAATGTATTTGACGTGTATTTTGATTTTATAGTTTGACTCATGTCCCATCTGTTAACATGGAGGAGGCGGGCTTTATGAGCTATACTGCAGCCAGTCAGCAGGGGGCGATAGAGAGGGTTTGGCTTCACTTTCATGGCTTTCATTGGCCACAGTCTCAGACTACAGAAAAAACAGCCAGAAACATAAAGAGTAAATATCCATTTCGTACCAATTGCACCTCTGCTGTTGCCCTGTTATTGATTGAGTTTCATGATATATATATATATATATATGTCTGTATCAAACTATATTGTGCTACTTTAACAATGTTTAAAACAATGTTAACAAAAGTAAAGGACCCACTAGCAAACAGTCAAGTTGTGTTCTGCCAAAATTAGAACTCTCATATTTAAACACAATCACTGTCTCTTGTCTCGTGTCTTTGTTTCTGCTCTTCATTCACGTCTCTTCACAAAGGGTTGCAGGAAGGATGAGGACGAGTGAGACATCCTCTTCCTGTATTCTGCTCTTTTCTCCGCTGATCTCAGTTCTGCTCGTCGTTTTGTTTCCGATAATGATTCTGACGACGACGAAGGCGATGCCAGGAATAACTGAGAGGTTTGTAATGAGTGAAAGGCAAAAAATAAATCTGTCCAAGCTGCTTTTCTTCATGTTCGAGAGGCAGGAAGAGAGAGGGAGATCTGAACACTGATTGGCTGGCAGGGAGGACAAGGTTTTCCAAACTGATCAGCTTTATGGCCTCATCCTCGTGCTTACAGATCACAATGTATTAATGACACTGAGTGAAAAGGAGTAATCAGAGTTTGAAATGAAATTATTTGGTGGGATGAAAATGCCATTCTGCACATGATGAATGTGGGTCCGATATTTACTTACTTTTAGCTCCATTTTTGGTCTCCACCAACTCCTTTAGAGCAGTGGGAGTAACCCCAAAACATTAAAGTGATAATCTCAAAGATTTTAATTTAAATGTCTGTTAAGTCTCTATCTATCGCCGAATGAGGTAACACAATGGTGATTGAGCCTATTACAGACTAGGTGTCTGTGGAGACTTTCGTGGAAAGAATCACGAGCGGTGCCTAGTTAGTGACGCATTTTCCATCAGCCAGCAGTGGTTGGTCTGCCAGAGAGGGTAGGCGGAGCTAAGCGGCTGCTTTTACAGTCTCTGCAAGTGTTGAGTAAACAGTAATCTACTATGGCTGAACAAACAAAGAAAAGATGGATGACTACAGATACAGCCGAGGTAAGCTGGAGATTCAGTAGATAATGAATGTCCGTTCTTCTTGTTTTTTTGAATACCGAAATTCTTATCAGTGACTAAAATCCGAATACAGTTCTGCAAAACCTTGATGGTAAATATATAAATTCAGACTTGGTCACTTGACACTACACTGTCTAAACGAGATAGTTATGCCAGCAAAATGTCCACGGGTGCATCTATCACTGTTGGTTTATTCAGGCGACATTAAGCGCAGTGAAAGCATGTGATTGGTTGGTTCGATGCCTCACTAATACTCTAAACAAACAAAGCTGGTATGAAAATATATTGTCAGTCAGAGGAATAAAAAAAAGGAGATGCTTTAAATCAGTTTGTCTGTCAAGAGCTCCTCAATCGACCAATCAGATCCCGGGAATGAAACTGCCCGGAAGTGGACACAGCACCGCCCACCATGAGCGAGGCTCAGTGTGTGTGTGTGTGTGTGTGTAACAGAGAGTGTGTTGGGTGCATGTTAGGGCTGATTTTGCTTCATGATCCCTCATCCCACAGCCGAGAGCATCAGCAGCCATCATCCAACACATACACACACACACACACACACACACACACACACACACACACACACACACACACACACACACTGAGACAGCGAGCAGCAAGCTAGCGCTTAAAGCAAAACTGGGCTTCCATGGCCATCCATTATCACTGACAAGCTAAATGTACCATGGTACACCATATGGTACAGAGAGAGAGAGAGAGAGAGAGAACTGGAGA